>NW_019384331.1:740308-784137 GCF_000671375.1 Centruroides sculpturatus
GTGTTTTCGTATTTATTAACTATTGAACACAAGACTGTGTTATTATTAAAACACTTGGCGTTTTTCCTCTTTATTCAGTTGATACGGGTACTTCTACATGTTTTGGGCGTATAGCCCCTCATCAGTCAACATTAAATATGCAATGACACTCGTACAGCACAAGTTCATATTCACCTTACCGGGAGGGTAAGTTGATGACGTTGACACCACAAACCTACATACATTCAATTAAACAATAAAACTCTGTATAAATATACACGCCCATACCGACAACGTACCTAGTTATACCAATTTTTGTTAACTGTTATTTCTTACTGTTAAGTAGGCGTAACACATCCTCTATCTTCTTATTATTAAAGTTGATAAATATATATGCAGAATCCTTTCTAAGATTAATGAATATTTGATTGGTTTCTCACAACTTCTCTTTTTCACACAACAGAATCAGATAAACTTGATTGGAAGTTTATCTGATTCTGTTGTGTGAAAAAGAGAAGTTGTGAGAAACCAATCAAATATTCATTAATCTTAGAAAGGATTCTGCATATATATTTATCAACTTTAATAATAAGAAGATAGAGGATGTGTTACGCCTACTTAACAGTAAGAAATAACAGTTAACAAAAATTGGTATAACTAGGTACGTTGTCGGTATGGGCGTGTATATTTATACAGAGTTTTATTGTTTAATTGAATGTATGTAGGTTTGTGGTGTCAACGTCATCAACTTACCCTCCCGGTAAGGTGAATATGAACTTGTGCTGTATGAGTGTCATTGCATATTTATTGTTGACTGATGAGGGGCTATACGCCCAAAACATGTAGAAGTACCCGTATCAACTGAATAAAGAGGAAAAACGCCAAGTGTTTTAATAATAACACAGTCTTGTGTTCAATAGTTAATAAATACGAAAACACAATTTCAAAAACGAATCAAAAAATCCACATATTAAAAATATTAGGTAATAATTTATCATTTATTTCCATGAGAATTTTTTAATGATGATGCTTACCACTACATTATATATTAATTAATAATTTAGCTAGTTTTTAAGATGCAATTCTTGACTCATATGGTATAGTTTATCGGTTTGTGATGAATTCATTCTCATGTGTTAATTTTAGATAACTTGGAATAGCTGAAGAATGCAATATAAAAGCTATATGTAAGAAGTGTATGGCTTATAAAGAATTGTTATGAAATGTTGTCTTTAATTTGCTTTTTTTTTTTTTTCTTTATAGTGCCATCAATGGGTCCATTAAATGTGACTGCTAATGCTACTTCCTCTACAACAATTGTAGTTAAATGGAATGAAGTGCCAAAAATTGATCAGAATGGAATAATTGAAGGATATAAGGTATACTGTGATTATTTCTGGTTAATGTTGTTAATATAATCAGAAATTAATGTAATAATGCATAAGCTTTTTTATTATAAAATTGATATTTTAATAAATAACTCGTAATTTTTTTATATAAATGAATTTAAATTTGATATAAAATAATATAAAAGATCTGTTTCTATGAAACACCATTCATTAGAAAAAATGACTACAGGTAGGCCTCCTACAATGCGGTAGATACGTTCCTTGAAAATACCGCGTTGTGGGAAATCGCGTTATAGGAGACACCAACTCAATACAAAAGCTGGGATTCGGTTTTAAAAAGAGAAAAACTTGACATTTGAATGGCATTTTTTGAATTTTTCAAACCAGCCATTGGTAGCCACGAATTTAACACTGGTTTCATCAGCTGATAAGTGGCGTAGCGTAGTGGGGGTGGCAGGGGTGGCACTTTTAGGGGGTGGCAAAATTTCACAATAAATAATAATAATATCTTGTAAAAATTTGAACCATTTCATTTCATATTTTTGTTGCACCTATGATTCGGACTGATTGAAATGAGCACAGAATTGTTCATTACTTATTCTGTGACAAAACTGAATTTTAGTCTTTTAAATTGAGATACCTAAATAAGGGGGCGGCGAAATTTTCCTCCGCCCCGGGCGGCTGACACCCACACTACGCCATTGCAGCTGACGACTGTCCCATTTGTTTTAAATAATCAAATATTTTTAAGGCTTTGTGTTTAAGTGCAGTTTTATTTAAAGGCAACTGTTTCTTGTTCATATCTTCTAACCATAATATTAGCGCTTGTTCCATTTTTTACATTATATGTGCTCTCGGACTAGCAACATTTTTCACAAGAATAGATGATCCGGATGCAACCAAATTTCTAATCTTTTCTCCTGATTGCTTAATTGACCGAATAGTCGACTCATTTAAATTAAAATGCCTACTAATATCAGCTATCCGCTGTTGATTTTTAATTTGATCCAAAATTTCTATCTTTGAAGAGTTATAAATTTCCTTTTTAACGACGGTCCTTTCTTTTCATTCGGCATTGTTATGGCTAAAATTTTTTCAATCAGTTTTGTAGACAGTAAAAATCGCAAAAAATAATTTTTCTTCACTATATTGTTAAAAATATACACCCAATAGAAGTTTATACTGTATTTTGGACCATTTTTGCAGTCCCCACTTATTGAAACAGTATAAATGATGGAAAATTTAGTGATATATTTGAGTGTTTACGGTAACTGATGCACATCTGTCTAGAAACCGGTCTTCCCCTGAAGCTTTCAAGGGAATAAATAACACACCAACGTCGACAAACAGCTGTTTTCAAAGACTTTTAGCTCTGTATACTGAACTGTGGCTCATATCATGTGATCCGTTGCGATTTTTCTGTTATCTGAAAGATAATTCATTTCTAAATACCGTAAACCGTGTTGTAAAAGTACCGCATTTTTCCAACCGCGTTGGAGCGAAAATGTGTTGTAAAGGTACCACATTGTAGGAGGCCTACCTGTATACAGGTAGTAAATGATTAAACTCAATTACAGTATGTGTAATTAATTTAATGCAGTCATTTTAATAGTGTTTTAAGAGAGTAGATTTCCTAGATACAAAATGGATACCTGACATTTAGCACTAAAGCAATTTAAAAAATATGTTATTTGAATTAGTCATTCTAAAAATTAATGGGACTCAAAAACTGTTATTAATGAAATTCTAAAAAAGTGTTTTGTTTTGAGAATAGCAATGTAAAATCACATACTGTAGATCCCCCTATAACACTGTTGATAATTCTGTGTTATATGAATTCCATGTTGTATGAGTCACTTAGATTTTACAAATACGTGTGCCGGGCTGTGAACGGCTCACTTATTTGTAAAATCTAAGTTACTCGTACAACATGGAATTCATATAACACAGAATTATCAACAGTGTTATAGGGGGTCTACTGTATACATATTTTCAAATTTATATAAGGTATATATGTTACCGCTAAAGCTCGAAATCCGTTAATGTGCGCATTACCTAGCTAATCTGCAGATTAACTAGGGTGATCCATTAAAGTTGCGAAAATTATTCCATTTCTCAAATTACCTAGGTAATGTTCAGATTATCTAGATAATCTGCAAATTACCTACTAGGCACTCGGTAAAGTGAAAATAAGATTTTTGCTGGAACAACAGCAACGTTTCTGTACGCTTAAATTAACATAATGTTATTTATTTAATTTTCAATATCTAAAGAATCAAGTTAATACAATCAACAAATTAGTTGATTGAATCAATCATCAATCAATTAAAAAAACTTTAATACAAAAATCAAACGGTTTAAAATATTACTACAATTAGGGAAATGAATTTGCAAAACATATGATAAAATTGTACTTACTTATTAGTGCAATCTAAAGATTGGTGACACTTTGAATTACGTAGCAATTGGTTTTTGCGACAAGCACGCCTATTTGTGGTACATTTAGATTTGCAGTCACATTTTCTGAAACCCTGCCCAGTACCAAGGGATTGTTTTATTGCTGTTTGACGTAAAGATATTTCTACAGCAGGGACATCCATCTTCTTTCGTTAAAAATCTCTCTTTGCAAACACTGAATTCAGATTTTGCATACAATTGTTTTAAAATACCTGTTTTAGTATCAAGTTTATAAAAGCCATCCTCTGTTTTACTAAGAACCACAGCTAAAATTGAACGTGCATCAGTTTTTGCTCTGTCTTCTTCGGGTACTTTAATTCTCACAGCGAAACCTTCATCGACGTTTGGGTGCTTTGCATTAGAAACTGCTAACATTTTCTTTGCTTGCTTTTCTAAACATTTCTTGGCTTCATCACGCTGTATTTTCTGATCCATATTCTTTTTACAGATGATGCACAATACATTCTTACCATACCCTTCCTCTTTAGGATCTACTTCACCACAAACTGCGTGAACAAACATATTACACGATTTACACTTGTGAGCACTTGATGCTGCTTTTGAGCAAACAATACAGACTATGTCTTGTATAGTGCTCTTTACAGGCTCCGTACGAAACTGTGATGGCGATTCTGCTGAAGTTGAGAGTAACTCAGTGATGACTTCTTCAACTTGCAGAGGCGATTCCTTGGAGGTGCAGGGTAACTGAATATTCTTCGTGACTGCATCATCAATCAACGGTATAGAAGGCAGTTTAAGATTACTATCGGTAAATTCTTGTATTTCTATAGGTGATTCTGTAGAAGCGGGGGATAACGGAATGTCCTCTTGAGTAAGATTTGACTGTGATCTCATAATCACAGTCTCTTGTGAATCTTCTAATTTTTCAAGGTCTTCTTCAGTTTTTATCGAATGTCAAACAATTCTCCGGCATGGACAAACTTTTTCAAACCTTTCTCGCGCATCTGACAACGGCTCAATGAGTTTTTCACAGCCTCGTACAGTCAACACATCACACCTTTGAATTATTTGATAATCTCGAGATGATTCTTTCTTCTTGGAAACTTTTATTTGCTTTACATCTTCAATTATGGAATCATACTTTGGTTTGTTATTAAAACACTACGTATTATATTTTAAATCTTCGCTAAAGAGGTTTGCGAAGAATCTTTTCTTGATTTTACTCACCAATTCGGTGCTTGCTTGCATTCTAGGATTTAAATTTATCTACGTAAAAAGAAGGAGTGGGGAAAGGAAGTGAAAGAAACAAACTTTTGAACTTTAACGATACGGAAGCCGTTAATGTGCAGATTACCTAGATACTCTGCAAATTACCTAGGTAATTTGAGAAATTGAACAATTTTCGCAGCTTTAACGGATCACCCTAGTTAATCTGCAGATTAGCTAGGTAATGTACACATTAACGGATTTCGAGCTTTAGCGGTAACATATACATGGATATTCATATATATTCTTTTTCAATGAACTTCATGGATATCCCTTGATATGCACATACAGTTTGGCAACCACATAAAAAGTTCATACACACACAACTTCTGACTGCATTTTTTTTTTTTTTTTTTTTTTAAGACTTAGATAAAAGTTTTTGTTTTTGATGTAGAATCATAATATGCAATAAAAAATGGGGAGTTTCCATTAAAGAAAATGATGATGACTTTATTTCACAGATTGTAGCACCATCTATGATGAAACCAATAGCCCCATCTTGTGGTTCCCTTAGTATAACATTTTTGATTCAGTGATTTATTTTGTAGGATGTGTATTTTTTGAATTATTTCAGTGGATTGATTAAACAATCCTGTATATTTATTATATATGTTTAGTATAGTGTAAATATACAATATATATTACATATTCTCTCGTCTTCATAATTAATAATTTGTTATTTTTCAGGTTTATTTTGGAGCAAAAATGGTTCCATTTAAATATAAAGTAATAGAAAATAATATTACATACACTACTACATTGACAGAACTCAGGAAATATACTCTTTACAGTATACAAGTATTAGCTTTTACACGCATCGGAGATGGTGCTTTAAGTTTACCACCAGTTCATGTTCAGACACTTGAAGATGGTAAGAGATTTAATTAAAAATTATATAAAAATATTTTTAAAATAATAATTAAATAGGAATAACCGAGCTCTGCAGTTCATTAAGAAAAGATTACAAAACAAAATTATAATTTGATAGTATGTTTGTTTATTTTATTTAAATAAATATTTGAAATGTTAATTTTTCTATTCTATCAATAGTACTGTCAGTTAATTTTCCTGAACTATTATAAATTTTAAATAATTTATTTAATATATACATTATTCCCTATTTGTCTGTGCAATCTAACAGTTTGCAATATTATTCTTAACTTTTAGCATTCCAATGCACTGTTACAGTGGCATATATAGTAAATATCATAAGAGTGCTAGACCCATCTGTATCACTACATGTGTATTGCTGCAACAAAATTATATGATAACATAATTGTATAAAAGAAATGATAGAAAATACAAGTTATTGATAGTTACTGATAATGGAAGTACAGTGGTACCTCGGTACGTCTGCTTTAGAATACGTCCTGTTTGGACGAAACAAACTTTGCTCGATATATGACTTTTGTTCGGTATACGACTTAATTCAATTATACGCGCCATCTATGAACAAGTAGCACTATCAGTGTACTAGACCAGACTAGACATTTGCGGTGCCACAGTTTATAACTTTGTTAAATTTCTTCTGATTTTAATTTGTAAATAAAATTTTATTATTTTTATTAATCATGGATTGCAAAAAGGCAAATGAAAAGCAACAGAAAACTAAAAAAAATTACTAGAATTACAATGGAACTGATAAAAGAGATTGTTGAGAAACATGAAGGTGGCATGCGTGTTCGAGATTTCAATTGCTGGATACCGTATTCCGAGAACGATAATATTGACAATCGCGAAAAATAAAGACATTATTAAATCTGCTAACGTTGCGAAAGGAGTTATATTAATTTCTAAACAGATCGAAGACATTAGATCATATTGAGAAATTGCTTTTGCTTTGGATAACTGAAAAACAGTGTGCTGGCGACAGCATATTGGAAGCAATTATTTGCGAGAAAGCTAAAAAGATACATGCTGGTCTCATGAAAAATTAAGCAGGAACTAGCCAGGAAAGCGAGGTGTTTAAAATCAGCCATTTTTTTCCATGAGAATGGATTAATCATTTTTACATTACTTCTTATGGGAAAGGTTGGTTCGGTATACGTCCTATTCGGTATAAGTCCAAACATTAGGAATGGATTAAGGTCGTATACCGAGGTTCCACTGTATTTCTGCATAAGCAGATGATGATGAATGGTATGATTCTACAGAAAATGTGGATATGCCACAGAAACAGTTACCAGTTGCTCATAAAAACATTCTGAGTGACATTTTAGATCTAGTTTTGAGTCCACCTAAAAATTACAAACTTGCTAAGTTCAAATTTGGATACTCAGATATGAAAAATTTCTTGGAGTGCAAAGGAATAAGATTTTGCTTGTTTATTTGATTGTAAATCAATGTTGTATAAACATGTTTTCTAAGACTTTTCTCAGTTAAGATATGATTTAAAAATACTGCAGTTTTTATTGTTGCTATCATTATCTTTTGCTGTTTTGCTATGGATCTAGATATTGTTTTTTTAATTCTCCTACTTATTTTTTAGGAAAATTCATTTAGAAAGTTAATTATTAATTTAAATATTAACGTAAATAATTTAAGATTTGACTCATTTTTCATTGAATTTGCATGATATATGCTTCAACTCATTATAAAAACAAAGTCGATTCTGTTATTAAATATTATCAGTATAATTGTTGTTATAACAACTTTCTTAGTTGAACAAAAGTTAAGTTATATATTCAAAGCATTTATTATTTAATTATTATATAGTAAAGTAAAACAAAAAAAAGTTATAATTAAAAATAATAACTAAAATGATAATATTTTTTAAAAAATATTTTATTTATAGTTCCTGGAATTCCGTCCAACATATCTTTTCCTGATGTATCTACAACAACTGCTCGTATATTATGGGATGTTCCTGAGGAACCAAATGGTATAATTACAGCATATAGAGTTTCTTATCATATAAACAGCACTCTTGAAGGCTCCATTACTAAAGAATTGCCATCAACTGATCGCACTTTAAAAGTCTTTAATCTCAATCCAGAAACTTATTATTTATTTACTGTCACTGCGAAAACTAGTGAAGGTTGGGGTAAAACTGCTCAAGCAATTGTATTCACTACTAATAACAGAGGTACATAATTTAAATTCTTATATTTAATTATTTTAAGAAGCATTTATTATATTAGATATCAAAATCTTAATTAAATATCTATAAAACGTATTTAATATTTATCAGTAAAATAGATTTGGACTTATGTACTGTACTCATATATGTTTATTAAGAGTGATTCTTGTTTTAAAATACAAAATATGCAAATATATATTATTTTAGCATTTCATTTTTGATCAGTTTGAATCTGGATTATGAAAATAAAAAACATTGTTTTATATAAGTAAATAAATATGATTCAAACTTAAAATTTGAATGATATTTTAAATAATTTTAAAACAACATAAAGGAATGAAATAAAAAAAATATGCTGCAGTTTATTTAATTGAAATTTCTGAATTTATCAAGAATGCTTAATGCATTATTGACTTTTTCACAAGAAAAAAAATCAATTAAACAAGATTAATATATTAATATTCAATTTCAAATCAATTCTCAAAAGCATTTACTTGTGAAATATTATTGTTTCATTGAATTAAATTTTTAAATTTATTTTTTCACAATAAAAAATTATTAGTTTTTTTTCACATGCAAAATCTCTGTAAATACAATTCTAATAAATAGCATAACAACTTTGTTTAACAAAGTAGTTTCACATAGTTTTATCATAAGATGAACTTTAGCATTACATGAATTTCTGAAATTTAACATTAAATAATAATATGTAGTTTTTAAAAGTTATATATCTTTTTTAAAAGTGTTGTTAATGAGAGGTTTTAATTAAAGAACCAAATAATAAAATTTAATCAAGCTAATATTTTATTAATAAGACTTAATTATATATCTTACTAACAAGATATTAGCTTAATTAAGTTTTATATCCTTTCAAATTCATCATTATTTTGTAGATAAACTGAAAAATGTTGAATCAGTATTTCAGAAGCATAAGTATCAGTACTGTAAAAGAATTCATAAATTATATATCTTAATTTTGAGTATTTAGGTTTGAGTAATTTATGAAAGAATTTTTTGATTCAATATGGTTAAAATTTTATTTTATTTATCTTACTAAAATATATTATAATTTTTAATATCTCATATATAATAATTGAAAAATTATTTTTATAGTTAATTTTGATGTATTTTAGTAGAATAAATAAAATAAATTTTAACATTTTATATACAATTAAACTATCAAATCAGCCTGGCGTTGCTCTGGCAAACGATTTGGATGATTTGGTAAATATTGTATGTTTGGAAATTAAGTTATTACTATTAAAAACAAAAAAATTGCATCTAAAATAGCACAGTAGAAGCTGTTCTTCAGGTTAAGCCTTAATCCTCTCCTCCTTCCCTTCTGGAGGAATTTCAAAAAATCCCTTCTAGTGTGCATTTTTGTGATGTACCCTAACTGTGTCCCAAATTTCACCTCTTCAGGTTCAGCAGTTTGCTCTGGGTGATGATGAGTCAGTCAGGACATGTAATTTTATATATATATAGAAGATTAGTAGAATAAATAAAAATAAATTTTAACATTTTATTTATAATTTATATATGTATACATATAAATGTATATATATTTTGAAGAATAATGATTATGATGTAATTTTGGAATTTTTTTTTTAAACAGAAGCTCCACAACCACCTTCAGCACTTTACATTCGAAAATCTCAAATTCAAGCAAGACAAATTGCTTTCAGCTGGACACCGGGAAGAGATGGATTTGCTCCATTACGTTATTACATCATTGAAATATCAGAAGATAATGGCATTTGGAAAACATTACCAATTAAAGTTGATCCATCAGTTACTACCTATACTGTCACAGGGTAAATAATATACAAATTCAAATAAATTCAATAATCATTGTATATTAATTAAAAGATATAAATATTTTTATCAGTTTAAAGCCATTTACACTTTATAAATTTCGACTACAAGCAATAAATGATATTGGTGCAAGTGGATGGAGCCCTGAATCAGAAGTAACTCAAACTTTACCTGCAGGTATTATACTATTATACTTGTTTTAACAAAAACAAAAAACGAACTTCAGAGTCATATGAGTAGTCTTACATTTTCTGTTGACTATTAAAGCATGCATAGCAATAATTACTGTTCTAGTGGGTTTATAAAGTTGCTGTCTGTTCTTATTATTTCATAAAAAGTAGTCAGACAATTTTTATTTTAATAATGTTAATAGTGACTTTCTTTTACTTTCATTTATTGCTGTTTTTTTTTAAAAACAAACAAATATATTTTTTTTTATTTTCTAACAGATTTTGCTATCTTTTCAATTTCATATTAATACAACATAAATTTGAAATGTAGAATATTTAATAACTTTTAAGTGAGATGATGACAAAATCTGTGATAATGTCTACTAAATTGTTATTGACTGTATTATTCTATTAAATTTTTATGAAAATTCAGATAACAAACTGAAAATTTTAAATCTACATTTTAATTTTGTATTCCTCTTTTGACCATTTATTATAAGGATATTCATGATATTTCTTTTTAAAATTAAATTCAATTAACTAAAGACTGGAAATCTCTTTTTAGATTTAAATAAAAAAAATTGCAGAAAACAAAAACAAATTTACTTTAAACATATTTATTGATATTGATATCAACTTCAAGAATATAGCTATTAGGGAAAAAGTTGATTTAGAGTTGATAAAACTATTTGAGTAAATTTATTTTTTGAGTTTTAAATTTAATAGCAAACCTGAAAAATAGATTTACAGAATATAGTTCATAATTTATGGTGTATGTGCAATGCTTTTTGATATTGAAATTTTAATATTTCAAAACTATTTCAGCTCCAGATGATCCACCTTCACATGTTCTAGTGTCACCATATACAACAACTTCGGTTCGTGTTAATTGGGAAGTAAGAATATGTTTAATTGTATAAATGTTTTGTTTTGTTTTATTTTTTAAATAATAATTATGATATAACAAGATAATAAAATAAAAATTTTTTAATTTGTGTTTTTCAGCCGCTTCCTGAGTTTAAATGGTATGGTGATACTCAAACTGCAGGGTACAGGATTGAATATTGCCAACTTTTAACTTACACTGTTTCTCGGAGTTCTGATTGTCCTAGTAATCGTGTTTATGGGGTTAACATCTCTACTGTTTTATTGCCAAATCTTGAACAAGATAATATTTATGAGATAAGAGTATATGCATTTAATAACCAAGGTGACAGCATTCCAAGCCTCCCTGTTTCAGTTTTTGTTGGAGAAGCAGGTAATTTTTAAATTTTACTTGTAAATATTATGATTTTTCTGAGAATGTATTTAAATGGCTACAAATATTATATTTTATTTGATTTATAAAAATTTTTAAATTTATTAAGAAGTTTGAACATTTTTTACTTTGTCATATTTATTTTTCCATTTATAATAATAATATAATTATATTGATTATTATTTTATAAACCTTAAGTTCATTAGCAAGAAATGGTAGTTGTTGGACAACATATTTTGGATTATTAATTGTTGGAAAACAAATGTAGAACTCAGCTGAATGTTCAAATCTTACACTTGAATGTTGCATCTATTTTATAATAAACTAAAATTTTGTGACAAGTCTAGCATTATTTGATATATTGAGCTAACTTTTTATTGATAATGATTCATATCTGTTACCCCTTACAATGGCCATTTTATTAGTCATTAGATATTTTTTGGAAGATGATATATAGTGGAAATTCATTAATCCAGTACCTGATAATATGGTATGTCCAGTAATCCAGCCCTATAACATTGTAAGTAGCTGATAACCTGGAATTGTCCAATAATGATCTAGTATGCTAGTATTCCTTGAATTGGAAATTGTTTTCATATATGATGTAATAAAGATCCTGGGCAGAAATTAAGGTGAAGGTAGACAGTGTGGCCATCCTTATTACTACATTTTGGTAGGTTAACCATGGGAGAAAAAATGATGTGATAGAGAAACTAGCTCAATTTCTTACAGTATCTTTGTTTTGTTCAATTAGATGCTTTCACTGATGATTTCTGTCAGTAATATGTATTTACACTCCAATTGCCAAACAAGTTGGTATAAATTTGGAAACTTATGTGAGAACACTTGTCAAAAGTTGCATTGCTTGATATATACAACTTTTGACAAGTGTTCTCACATAAGTTTCCAAATTTTCCAAAAATATAAATACATCAGTAATCCAATTTTTAAAATAATCTGACACTGACTCTGGTCCCATAGATGTCAGAATTAATAAGCTTTTACTGTAATTTATTTTTTAACTGTTAAAAAGTTAAGAAATAAACTTAATTCAATAAACTACACTGAGTGAAATATAAATTGCAACAATAAGAAGGGGAAGTGCAATTTGTTTGAAAGTTATGGACAAGACTGATAAGTAGGTAAGACATGATAAAATTTTCAGAGTAAAAAAATTATTGTTTATACAAAATGGCTAACATGACTGTACCAATATGGAATGGCTTCTTTTTAGAAATACATCACATCTATCACAGTATTGAGTCAGATATTTTATATAACATCTTAATACTACTAGCTATGCTTTTTAAATCTGTTAGAGAAGAGCTACTGTTGTTGCACTGGTTTGTTTCAGATTGCCTCATTGTGTCCCAGACATTTTCTACTGGAGAGAAATCTGGAGGTCTGTTATTATCTGAAATATTCCCAAGAGATTTTTCCATATGTGGACAGAAATTATATTACTGAAATAAGACATTATCCACCCCAACCATGAAGAGAAGTGCTACAAACTTAAACTTAAAATTTTATCAACATGTATCATTGGGATGAAGTGGAACGGGATGTCTGAGCTCATAACCTTGTCTTCCTTGGGGAGGTCTATGGAACACCATTGAGAACTGCTGATAGAACATTGATCCAAACACTACGGGTTTTTCATGGAATCAGTATCAAGGTGCATCATAGCTGCAATTTGGACAAAAGGAGGTCCAACACAATATTAGACAGCTATCTCCAATTTGGTATTTTTTGTGTGAATGATTAAATTATTTAGCTGCTTATATTTATAGTGTGTCTAAAATGAAATATGTCTAGAAGAATTTTATCTCAGAATTTCAACTAACACAACTGGTCGTGTATTTATAGTTATGATTGTAGAATCAATCCTACTTCAATTAATTTCAAAGATTTAAAAGCCTTGTTTGAAGTAATTTTTTTCTAGATATCTAATTATTAAACTAATTATCTATTTTTTAAAATTACTATNATTTTATAGGGAAGTCTGGTTTATGGTAATGTTAGCAGCTACTAGTGTTGTTATCATTATTATTGTTATAGCAGTTTTGTGTGTTAAAAGCAAGGCATAACATAGCAGTGCCTATAAAATCAAAGAATTTAACACATGTGACCTCAATATTACATGGAATGGTAATAATCTGCATAAGAAAGTTCCTATTTAGTTATTGTTTTGTTTTAATTAGTTTTGTACAATTGTAATATAACATTTTTTTAGACAGATATGTTATTGCCTAACTTCAAATAGGCTTTTTTGAAAATTAACCTAAAATTATTTAAATATTTTAGTTCCTACTGGTGAACCACAAGATATTTCAATGGAAGCACTTAGTTCAACAGAAATAAAAGTATCATGGAAACCACCTTTAGAAACAAAACAAAATGGTGATCTTTTAGGATATAAGGTATTATTAATGAAAACATATACTTTTATGTTTATTTATTTATATATAAAATATATAGTAGAACCTTGCTTAACAAGCATAATTTGTTTTAGAATCTTACTTATAATGTGAAACACTTGTTAAGTGAAACAGTTTTTCCCATATAAATTAATGTAAAATATGATAATGCATTCTGTGCAGAAAAAAAAAATACTGAAATATTTTATGTATAACGTTTATTCAAAGAAAATTATATAGTATACATTGTTAAGGAGCATGAATCATCATCATCATTTCTTCTAGTGTGGAATGAACCAACCTGGAATGCAAATTCGATTTGCAGAAAACAAAAAAAATCAAAAAATTATGTCTCATAAACATGCCAAACGATATGCCAAATTTTTGGCTATGCAAAAGCTATAATTAAATACTAGAAATTAATTAATTTGACTAGAGGTAGGCAGTTATGTTTCCACCTTGTATTAAATTTAATAATTATAAAAAGTTTTAATTTAGACATTTCTAAAATTTAATTTGGAATTGGTCATTAAATTTAATATAAGATGGCAGTGTAACTATCTATCTCTAGTCAAATTAATTAATTTCTAATATTTAATTATAGCCTTTGCATAGTCCAAGAATTTGGCATATCATTTGGCATGTTTATTGCATAACAGGCTATGGTTGTTGATATTTATATGTAATATGTGTGAACATACGTTTGGAAAAATATGTGGTCACAAGTGCCACTAAGATGCTAGCAGAATGAGTGCTGAACACAGACTGATGGAGCATGCACACAATCCGTGACTTTCCTTCTCCTCGTCACTTGTTGTGCGAAACATCACTCGTTAAGCGAGTCATTTTTACAATTTGTTTTGCTTGTTATGCGAGGTGCTCGTTAAGCGAGGTTCTACTGTAATACTATACAATTCTTTTACTCCAAATATATTGAAAATAAATAATTAAATAATAATAACTATTACAATAAATATTATAATAATTTCATAATTGATTTTCAATTTTAATTTTAAAATAATATCAGAAAGAAAATGCTCTTCCACAGTTACCAAGATTATTATATTCATATAACTGAATTGTCTGTTGCTGCAACACTTCAAAATTTGCATGTACAGTGTATCCTCACTAATCCAAATCAGTTTTGTTGTTGCATTTAAATGTTCTAGCCAAAAACCAAAAGAAATACACACATTTTAAAAAACATGATGAATTTATAAAATATGTAATAATATACATTTTGATATATTATCAAATACAATGTAAACTTTTAAGGGTTAATGTTACTTATGGTTCCAAGATGGCAATGCTTCGGTTAGGTTAGATTAACTATATTTTTAGTAGATGTTTCCTTTTTTTTATTTTGTTCAAGAACTATTGTGAATCAATAACTAGTGGCATTTGGCACAAGGTGGCCTGCTGGCGGCTCCCCTCCGGGAGGAGTCCATCTAGACTACGAACAGTCGGAAGTGCCGCCATCTTGGAACCATAGGTAACATTAACCCCTTTAAGTGTATAAGTATTTTCCTGTAGTCTTTTTTGTTCACTATATATAACCACACTAAACGATCCCATACAGTAATAATCAGTTCATTTTAATATAATAATAAATCTGAACTAATTATTGTATTTAATAACCTTATTTGTATTAGATTATGTACTGCTTATTTAGGAATATATGTACTGTTTTAAAAAATTACTGCTCTAATATAAATCCATTATCATTATTTAATATGTTCATTCCATCTTAGTAGACAAAATATTTTAGTTATAGAGGACTGCTATATAAAGTATTATACTAAAACAACAACAATAGTTCTATGTTAAAACAATTAATTTATTTAGTTATTATTTTTTTAATTTGAATTATTTGCTTGTTGGAGGATTTTTTATATGAACATCAGTTTATCTTTTTCAGAATTTAAATATTAATACAGTAGAGCGTCATTTATCCGAAAGCCGGTTATCTGAAACATCAGTTAACCGAAAGCATTCCAGTTGGCAAATTTAAATCTTTGGTCTGTGGCACTGTAATATTTGGCTATATCTTGGGCTACTCCAATATTTTTTTGTTCATGTGTATGTTTTAGCTGGCAGCACTGGCACTTTTGTGTGGTGTTTTTCTGAGGACTGTGTGTCGTGCTAAATCAAACATTTTTGATACTAGATCAACTTCTAAAGTATATATTTTTTGGTTTTTATATTTTTCAATATATTTATTTTGTTTGTAAAAAATAAAGAAATAATTTTTAATGATACAATAGCCACGATTATTATTTTAAAAAGATTACGTTAGGCTTAACATTGACGAAAATCAACGTGAAGCGACACGCAATGGAGAAAAATTTCAACATGGGATAGGTTAATATATTTTTTCGTACATAATCGGTTATCCGAAAAATAAGTTATCTGAACAACCCCAGTCCCCAATTGATTCGGATAAACAGCTCTACTGTAATTACATTAATATTTAAGGAGTTTGCAATAAAAATAAATTGAACAAAGAATTAGTTGTCCTCATTAATATGCATGGCTTATTATGATATAGAAATCATTTAAAAATTCTTATATTTTGCAAATATAGCATACATATTATTTATGTACAACTATGTTAAATTCATACATTTAGTTTTGAATTTTTATTCTAATAAAGTACAAAGTATTTATTTGAATGTGAAAAAATGAAATAGTAATTCATTTCTTTATTGTTATAATTTTTTTAAATTTTAATAATAAAAAATAGAATATTTTAGAATTATTTTTAAAAGGAGTCAGTTCATATTTGAGGAAAAAGTATTTCATGAAATAATTATTGATATTGATATGTTTGATATTAATTTATAGATATTTTATAAACCACTTAATGAAGAAGGTTCAGAAGAAATGGAAGCTGTTCCAGCAACTACAAAGTCTTTTGTATTGATGGATTTGAAAAAGTATTGTGTATATAATATTCAAATTCTTGGTTTTAATCCAGCTGGAGATGGACCTCGTTCAATGCCACAAAAAGTTAGAACAAAAGAAGATGGTAATTATGTCTATTTATTAACTTTTATTGGCTTTCAAATAGTTTTTTAAATTATTGTTAGAGGAATTCACTTTTTTTTTACTTTAATTGAAAATATAGCAAATTATTGTGCATATCTCATACAAATTTTATTACAGTAAAGTAAATTTAATACTGAGTTGTATATACTATTTTCTATTTGTTGCAATTTCTATTGTTTTTCATTTTTATTGTTTCTTGCATTTTGTAAATTCTTAAATATACCAAATTTAATGAGCTTTTCTACAGTATAAAAATGGTATCTACAAATTGATCAAGATAGATTTTAAACATTTTTCTTTATTTCTGTCAATAGTACCAGGACCTCCAGGAAAGCTTGTATTTTCTAACATTACAATGACTTCACTTAATGTTAGCTGGAATGAGCCTGTAGAAGCAAATGGCAAAATAAAAGGATATCTTCTTGTTTACGAGACAGCTGTAGAAGATAGTGGTATGTGTTTTTGTTTTTTAAATACAGACAAATTATGATTAATATGAGTTCATTTAGTATGAAATTTGATTCAGTATGGGTTATTAATTCTAGTTTGCATATAATAAACTTAAGTACTCTCTATTGATTTTGGAAATATTTACAGTAGAATCTGTTCATTGTATTCATTTTAGACCCACTCCTATACTGATTTGTATATTTGACTTATATGTTTTGGGACATGCTAATTCTGTTAACATGGATTTCAACATATCTGATAACAATATCTGTAATTATAAGTGGATTCTGCTGTACACAGTTATAGTTTTATTAACAGTAATGTAGAAATAATAATAGAACTCATTAAGGTATTTTAAAAATTGTTTAATATATTTTGACTTAACTAACTGCTTTAAAAAAAATGGTTAAAAAATTTAAATTTTAATAAGAGTTTTCTCTTTAGATTATAGCAGACAGGTGCGTCAGAGAGTGACAGTTAATCATTTGGCTGTATATGGTTTGGGTGAAAAAATAACCTATACCTTCAGAGTTAGAGCTGAAACTTTTGACTATGGACCAGAATCTATTAGTAATGTTACTACTGGTCCACAGAAAGGTAAAATTTAATTTTTATTATAAAATGGAAGCTTTATATTATAATATAGTTATTTGATAAGTTTATTATATTGTACTTACAAATAATATCTAATGTGTTGTTAATCAAAATTACATGATCCAGTTTGTTTGACAGAATTATTTCATTTAAACTTTTAAATGGATTAAAATCTTGAAAAGATTAATAATCTTGTCAGTTTTAAGTAATATTTAATACTGTAAAGCTTAGCAACATAGATGCAATATAATAGGAAGTGGCACAAAGTATTCAAGGTTCAGATGTTTTTTCTATTTCTTTAATTATATTTTTTTCATTTTTTATTACAAGTTACATAGTGAAAAGTTCAAAATTTATTTTTGATGAACAAATTAGAAAATTCAACTTCAAAACTTTGGAGGAAAAAATTCAGAAATTCCAAAAAAGTAGTTGGTAAATGAATTTTCACTTGCAAGAGATGCTAATTAGGAAAAGTTATAATGCATTAAATTCTAAATCTTTGCAGATTCAACTGTAGAAAATATTAACATAATGTAAAGTGTTACTGCATTTTTGTTTGGTTTTTCTTCTTCCATAAATGAGTTGTTACTTATCATTTCAAATTCAGTTTCATTTATAGAAAGGTTTTATAGTCTGCCAAATTTATAGAATTTGGCAGACATTTAATGATAATTTGATCAAATAAAATGTTTTTATGAGACTAAGTTAAATAACATTGGTGAAAACAGTTTTATCTCTCTACAATATACAGTTACACAGATTAATTGTAATTGAAATTTTTTGTATATTTTATTGTTCTAATTGATTAATAGAGATACATTTTTCATTTTGAATTAATATTATGCTTCTTCTCCTACTATTTATAAATTAATTATCTGATCATTATAAATAGCTTTTTTTAGGATTTATCATACACTATCAAAAATTACAAATAAATATTTAAAGTTCATTTTGAATTAATATTATGCTTCTTCTCCTACTATTATAAATTAATTATCTGATCATTATAAATAGCTCGTTTTAGGATTTATCATACACTATCAAGAACTCACTCAGAGACTGATGAACTTTAAGTATTTATTTGTAACCTTGGTATGCTTTTTGGCAGATAAGCTGTCCTTCTTCAGCTGTTAGTCACTAAATTACAAGCATCTAAAAGGTAAAGGTCTTATTTTATAAACTGTACAGTAACTGAGTAGATAACAGTTTTTAAAAAGGAAGAAATCTATACTGACATAATCCATAATTATTAATCCATATATCTTGTATCAACAACTTCTCATTAACCATTTGGTTACACAAAATATAAAGAATTTTAATTTTCTGCCCTCTAAAATATACATACCTAATTTATAGCTATATAGTTGTTTACCATACAGAGATTATTTTTAAAAACCAATCACAAACCTAAGGTCACTATAATACATTAAAATGAATTTTAAATCATTTAATACACTTTTATAAATAATATCAATCACTACCTACTTGGTCAGACTTTTCCATTATTTGTATGGTCTTTTGGTTGGAATTACTTTCTTTTTAAAAAATCCTTTTTCTTCTTTAAAAAATGTTATCTACTCTGTTACTGTACAGTTTATAAAATAAGACCTTTACCTTTTAGATGCTTGTAATTTAGTGACTGTAATGGGTGAAGAGGGACAGCACATCTACCTGAAAGGCCATACCATGGTTTCAAATAAATACTTAATGTTCATCAGTGTCTGAGTGAGTTCTCGATAGTCTGTGATAAGTCCTAAAAAGAGCCATTTGTAGTGCTCAGCTAATTAATACATTTTGCAGTTAAATAATTATTTCACATATAAATTTTCTCTCTCATAAAAGTTGTTGTTGTTGGGCTGCAATTTGAAAGAATTATAGACCTATAAATTTCCACTGTCATCCATTCTTCTGTCTTTCTTTCTTTAATCTCAAGAATTAGAAATCCAAGAATTAGAAATCTCAAGAATAGATTAAATCCAAGACAGATATGGATTAAGGGCAGGAGGTCCCAATTAACTATATATGAACTACTGATGCAAACCAGAAGAGACATAATTTCAATTTAAAAGTTTTCCCCAATAGATGACCAGCACAACTCTGTTGTTAAAGGAAAAGTATAATGTGCAGGGGCAAGCCACTACTAATTTGAGGTGGAGAGCATATATTTTAAATTAAATAAATTAAAAATATGATAAAAATTTCAGCCAGGCATTGTGATGATGTCACTATAAATAATTGCTTGTTGTTAATTAAGAATTAAATGTTTTGTATATTATCTTATATTTTGAAACATTTTATTTTCAGTTATCTTTCTACAATTTCATTTTTTGCTGTCAGAGATGTTTGTACATTATTTTAAACTTAGAATTATATAAATTTAAAAATATTTATGTAATTAACAGAAAATAAAATTTGTATATAGACCATATGTTTCAAATTATATTCTTTTAATAATTAAATATTCATATTTTAGGTTCACCTGAAAGTCCTCAAGATCTTATATTGTTACATACTCCAACTTCTTTTACATTAAAATGGAAAAATGGTGCATCTGAATCTGGTCCTATATTAGGATATATTATAGAAATTCGTCCACTTGGTAATAAACTTTTATATTATTTGATACATACATAGGTATATAAATGAATTTCAATTAATAATTACTAATATCTTATTAATACCTTAATAATCATAATATTAACTTTTTTGTATTGTATTAAATTTAATTCTATTGTTATAAATAAATTGACTTTTATTTAATAAATTATTGAAAGAATTATAAAGAAATGAAATTATTAATTATTATAATTAATTCTTAGTTGCTTTAATTTCATCTTTTAATTTGTGTTAAAATATATTATTGTGAATTTGATATTATAGATGAACTTGAATGGAACACATTGACTCACTTAAATAATGGACCACAGATATCCTATACAGTGAGCTTCCAAAATTTGTTACCATCCACAAACTATCATCTAAGATTGTTTGCAAGAAATGAGTATGGTGTAAGCATGCCAGTTGTTGCTACTCAACCTGTTGCTACTCCAAGTAAGCTTAAGAAATGTTTTATATAATTTAAAGTTTGTAATATTTTATTAAATTGAATTGTTTTTTTTTAGGTAAATTTTATTTAGAATATCGTCAGAAGTTGCCATTTTATAGGGAAGTCTGGTTTATGGTAATGTTAGCAGCTACTAGTGTTGTTATCATTATTATTGTTATAGCAGTTTTGTGTGTTAAAAGCAAGGCATATAAATATCGAAGTAAGTTTCAATAATTGCTAATAAAAATAATTTTTGATTAATTTGTTTTATTATGTTTATTTCAGTTGTTTTTTTTTTTTTATTTTTAATTCCAAAAAAAGTTAATTGTTTTGTTGTAATAGCATGCAGTTCAAAATATTATATATTAATTATGAAATCAGATTATAAAAATATTTTTAGTAGTGCATTCATTCATTTCTATAAAGCAGTTTATAGAAATGAATGCAATAGTTGTAAATTTATTTATTTAGTTTCAAATACATTATATCATTACATTGTAAGAATGTCTTAGATATCTATATATATAAAAAGCCTTTCATATCATATATATATCATTTTAAAAAAAGATAAAACCAGAAAAAATAGAATTCTAATTCTTTTTCTCATTTTAAATTTATTTAATTTCTAATAATTATTTTCATATTTATATGGAATAATATATATTAACAAGTATATATTTATTACAGAGGATATACATAAATCTTTGCAAGATGACCATCTTAGCATGGATGATGGTGGATTTGCTACATTTGAATTGCGTCAATCCAAGCGAGGAACTCTGTGTAAAAATTCACTGTCTAGAAAGAGCACAAGTACTGTTATAACTAAGTAAGTATTAATCATTCTAATTAAATAATAATGTTAATACATCAAAAATATATCTCGTCATATTAAGATATTTGCTGGAAGGTTATGAATTGAAAATTTCTTTTGCTTCATTGCAATGTGTTAGGATATTTCCTTATCATCACTGTCTTTTATTTTATGTAGCTGGTACCAACTCCAATTATAAGAGATCTGTAACAGATAACAGTAGTCAGATTGAAGTTGGAAAAATCTAATTCAGAGATCTGTTCAGATCCTAGAATATTTTACAAATATTTTCAGATAATCATTACTGTCTATAGACAGAGTAATGATTATCTGAAAATATCCATAAAATATTCTAGGATCTGAACAGATTTGATATTATGTCTTTTATTATTAAAGTAAATAAATAGTTTGTATGATACTATGGTTAATTTTGCTAACAAATATAATCTAACTACTATAATTGACCTTGTGAGATATGAAATGTCATCTAATCAGAAAGATATAATTCCCAAGTTTAATTTCTTGAATACCGTTTCATTCTCATAGTAACTTTGGAATGCTTAGGAAATGTAATTTGTTTTGTAATTAGTAATACTTTAATTGACTATAAATATATACCTGAATTTCATGCTCAGTTTGTGGTTAAATCAGTTATAAAATATTTTAAGTGCCAATACATCTTAAAATTTAAAATTATAATTGTATTGCACTCACTAATCTGAACCAGTTTTGTTCATTTTTATTCTAAATGTTTCAACCAAAGACAAAAAGAAAGCTTAGATTATTTTTAAAGAACAACATATATGTAAAATTACTGTACACTACACAATTTAACATAAACATGTGTACCAAATTAATATGTGTTTAAAATTTTTTATACTGTATTAATCTGCAGTCCTACTTGATTTTCTTCTTAATTGCATATAATCTCAATAACATGTAATAATAGTTCAGGTTGGCAAGAGTGCACTGTAATTGATTACTTGTAATAATAGAATGTTCATCTTGACTTCAGTTAATTATTGGCAATATGTTTATAAAAAAAATGGTTGCACTCTTTTAATTTTGATTCATTGTCCTATTTTTGTGTGTACTATAATAAGTAAAAATATTTCTAATAAATGTATCTATCAATATATACAATAGAATAATAATAAAATAATTACACTTTAGATCTCCTCCTCGCCCAAGTCCTGCTAGCATTACATATTCCGACGATGAAGATGTCAAAGGTTATGATGAAAACTGTGACAGTAGCAGCCTAACAGAAAAACCATCAGAAATTAGTTCAACAGATTCACAGGTAATCTGATAAGTTAATAGCAGTTTAATATTTTATATGTCTTTTAGGAAACAGAAATTTTAAAAATCTCTAATTTACTTTAAAATGGATAGATAGAATTACTTTTCTAGATGTCTTATTACTATATTTCTTAAATAATAAGTTAGGTAATATAAATCTTAATTATATATTTGCCTAGAATTATACAATTAAAAGTTCACTAATTAAATATATTTATAAATGCATCAAAAGACAATAAAAGTTGTTGTAATTTTATTTTAAAATTAAAATATATTAAACAGTAAAACTGCATTGATTACCAATAGATTTTAGTATGTTATAAATTAGGAACAATAATAGAATTAAGAAACACTTTACAGTTAAATGTTCCAAGTCCAAAATTTATTTTGACTCCTTGAATTTGAATAGCTGTGGTTTGTTTCTTACTTATATAGAAAGATGGAGTTTGATTGTTTCAAAAGATTTAGCAACAATAGAAAAAAACTGATCAAACTTGCTGTAATTCATTTTGTGTTCTCATATTGTTACTGTATATCTTTATTTTCAATATTTTAGGTTCACCTGAAAGTCCTCAAGATCTTATATTGTTACATACTCCAACTTCTTTTACATTAAAATGGAAAAATGGTGCATCTGAATCTGGTCCTATATTAGGATATATTATAGAAATTCGTCCACTTGGTAATAAACTTTTATATTANATAGAGAATTCAAAATTTTAATGTTCGTTTGGTGTTAACAGCATTGTTAAAAGATTTGTTTTCTTATTGCTTTATTTAATAACATTTATGAACTTTTATAAAAAGGTAAGAAGGCAAAATGTTAGTTGCAGTCCAACTAAATTTCATAATTTTTTTCAAACAAGTTTTTTGCATACGTGCAAATTTTTCATCCAAGTAAAATGATTCTGTTTGAAAGTCATTTGCACAGTAGTAAATAGATTAAATTTATTGTTCACCAAAACTTCAATTTTTCATAATAGCCACGTGTTTATATCAATTATTTGAACAATGATAAATCTTATTAATGAAAACATCCAAATGCAGTATTTCATTAATAAACTGAAATATTTGCATCATACAGTGGGAAAGTTCAAATTGTCAATCTGTTTGGCATTCAAATATAAACAATGTATTTTTCTATATTTATACTTTTAACAAAAAAATATTTTAAAATTACTTAATAAAAATTCCATAAAAAGCATTTAACACAAACATTCCATGTTTTTTTTAATTTTGGCATTTTTCTTTTGTGATGTTTTTCAGTACTTAAAGAATTTTGTGATCTATTTTTAGAAATGTTCTTTACCAAACTTTTTAATATAGAGTGCGAGTATTTTGCCGTCCAGAAGTATTTCCAATAAAAGCAAATACATTTTATTGGTAAGCACTATTTTTATTTTTTCCTCTCTATTCATTGTGGTATTGAGTAATATTTAAATATTGGATCCAAACTTAATCCTACATTAGAAGGAATTTTTCATTTAGTGCTTTCAAAATTATATATCTGATGTTGCAAGGAAATGAAAATGTTAACACACACACACTCATCTGTAAAAAATGATGTAAAAATGTTCTGTATATCTCATTAATTTGAAAACTAAAGATTTGTTGATTAACGACTCTACGCTTAATGAATCTCTGAAGTCTTCCTTTGATTTTTGATTTATTTTTTTATTAAACTTTCAGAAGGAAATATTTGAATAAATTGCTCCTTTGCCTCTGCTGTTTGTTCCGAACTTTCCATTCTCGTATAAATTATAAATATTTAATCAATCTGAACGTCTTTAATTTTCAAATTATTTTGGCAGCTACAGGAAAGTAAGATAAGCAGGACAAACGATTTAAGTTATAAAAACAGATGTGATATTCATATTATATAAAAAAAAATTGTTGCATATTGAGTAACATCCAAACCGCCAAGTTACACAGATAGTGAACCCGAAGGGAGCATTGCTGTCAGCCTGAATGGAGGACACATAATCATGAACAACATGGCTGGTTCAAGAGCTCCTCTTCCTGGATTTTCTTCGTTTGTATGATATTGTACTGCCATTTGAGATGAAATCACAACCTGGACTTGGAAAAAGAACTTATTTTTTACATCGTCGAGTATTTAAGTTAAAATTTTTAAATGTATCTTTTGTCTAAATGTTTGTGGAAATTTTATATGTAGTAGATTAGTGATCGGTTAAGCTGAAAATTATTTGGGATTGTGGTATCAAGATCATAGATCAGAAATAAGAAGACAGTATTTAACATGCCAATGCGATAACCAAAGATATCAAAAAAAAATATATGATGCAAATTATATTTATAGAGATATACTGTTTATTATGCTAAAATATTTGAAAGCTTTTCTTACTTTCATTTACTGCTGGGAAGGTTTAGTATAACTGCTTCTGGCTGAAGTATAGCAAATTAATCTTTTTCAAAGGCTAAAATGGAATTATTCCACCATTTATTATTTATTCTTAACTGAGAGAGATTTCAAGTGACCATCTCCATTCTTTGGCAAGGTTTGATTGTTACTTAAATAGATCAGTCCATTAGAATAGAAAATATTGCCTTTTTATTAAAGTGCCTTTTTGTTAAATTTCATATTATTTAAACAAAATATTGGTATTTTGGATAACTGAAGATGATCTAAATTCATCTTTGCCTTAGAGTTGCAATGTTTTTGTTATGAATTTCACATATCTTTATATGCAATTATTAAATATTCCAATGAAATATTACTTAATACCAAAAATATTTGTTAAGGACAACTTATCTGTCAAGAATTACCAGTTTGAGCCTTGACATTCAAATTGTCATATTTTTATAAGCATTTTATCTGCACACAAAAGTCATATTTTGAATTTCAAAGGGAATATTTCTGTTTCTTTTATAACAAATTTATATTTTTACAGAATGATTTAGTTAAGGAAAAGAAATTTATTTTATACATAGTCTACATAATTCTATAATTCTTTTCCATCTGTCTTTAGTGTGATTTAGATTAGAAATTGATACTAGGAAGATGTATGCTAATTATATATATATATATTACATTTTGGTATCTAAAATTAAAAGTTTCTTGAATAATCTCAATTATTTTTAGATTTAGTTAATATTAGATATAATTTTTATTACAATCAAAAAATTAAATGGCCAGAATATATTTACTATATTTTTTAAACTTGGAACTTAATCAATCAAAGAAACTAAGGCCAATTATATTATTTTAAATATATTTAAAATTAATTTATTTCACATGTTCTTTGAATGGCAAAATCTATCTACTTCAAAAGACATATTATTTTTTTAATGACTAATTTTCACTATACACATTGCTATTAGATATTAGATGGTGGACTACCTCCTGCTAAATTGCTTAGTAATTATTTAGACTTACAGCCCAATAGAGAATTCAAAATTTTAATGTTCGTTTGGTGTTAACAGCATTGTTAAAAGATTTGTTTTCTTATTGCTTTATTTAATAACATTTATGAACTTTTATAAAAAGGTAAGAAGGCAAAATGTTCGTTGCAGTCCAACTAAATTTCATAATTTTTTCAAACAAGTTTTTTGCATACGTGCAAATTTTTCATCCAAGTAAAATGATTCTGTTTGAAAGTCATTTGCACAGTAGTAAATAGATTAAATTTATTGTTCACCAAAACTTCAATTTTTCATAATAGCCACGTGTTTATATCAATTATTTGAACAATGATAAATCTTATTAATGAAAACATCCAAATGCAGTATTTCATTAATAAACTGAAATATTTGCATCATACAGTGGGAAAGTTCAAATTGTCAATCTGTTTGGCATTCAAATATAAACAATGTATTTTTCTATATTTATACTTTTAACAAAAAAATATTTTAAAATTACTTAATAAAAATTCCATAAAAAGCATTTAACACAAACATTCCATGTTTTTTTTAATTTTGGCATTTTTCTTTTGTGATGTTTTTCAGTACTTAAAGAATTTTGTGATCTATTTTTAGAAATGTTCTTTACCAAACTTTTTAATATAGAGTGCGAGTATTTTGCCGTCCAGAAGTATTTCCAATAAAAGCAAATACATTTTATTGGTAAGCACTATTTTTATTTTTTCCTCTCTGTTCATTGTGGTATTGAGTAATATTTAAATATTGGATCCAAACTTAATCCTACATTAGAAGGAATTTTTCATTTAGTGCTTTCAAAATTATATATCTGATGTTGCAAGGAAATGAAAATGTTAACACACACACACTCATCTGTAAAAAATGATGTAAAAATGTTCTGTATATCTCATTAATTTGAAAACTAAAGATTTGTTGATTAACGACTCTACGCTTAATGAATCTCTGAAGTCTTCCTTTGATTTTTACGTAATTTATTTTTTTATTAAACTTTCAGAAGGAAATATTCGAATAAATTGCTCCTTTGCCTCTGCTGTTTGTTCCGAACTTTCCATTCTCGTGTAAATTATAAATATTTAATCAATCTGAACGTCTTTAATTTTCAAATTATTTTGGCAGCTACAGGAAAGTAAGATAAGCAGGACAAACGATTTAAGTTATAAAAACAGATGTGATATTCATATTATATAAAAAAAAATTGTTGCATATTGAGTAACATCCTAATGTAATATACAAATAAATACCTGTGTATATTCCGTCCATCGAGAAGCATAATTATATTTATGATATTTTTTAAATATAAAGTGTCCTTTTCGATATTGTAGTAATCACTTTTGTATTATTAGAAATACTATCGCTTTGTTTAAATAAACATTTTAAGAGAAATATCTTGTCGATTGATTTAATTATTTTTGTTTCATTACAGAACAAACTGAAATATTTTATGCTGTTTCAATTAGATAAAAAGTTGTACTGTGTCTTTCCATTCAAAATGCATGGGTAATACATCAGTAAAATTTATGGGTCTTTGGCTTTAAGAAATTGTGGACATTACCATAATTTCAAGTGACAAGTAATTTTCATAAATAATACTGGTTTTTTGGTAATTTTTAGGAAGTAATAAAGGTAATAAAACAATAAAATCCAACTGTTTCAAGTAACAAATGCTACCTAACAATATTTATTTAAAAACAAAACATTTTCTGTATATTCGTGTACAGTACATACTTATTCTGGCAACAAAGTCATTGTTTAATATCTGTGTATAATTGCATCTTTGTTCTCTAAACAATGAAATGTCTGCTTTGATGTCACCTGCTAACATCAATAGCATAGAAGTGTGTTCTGCATAAGAATCACTGCATGACAATATTACAAAATTTACACATTTGTGAAAAATCTTGATTTTGAAGGATGCTAACCAACCAAGGATTCATTATTGGTTTCAGAAGTTGTGAAAATGGTAGAAAAAAAATGAAACATTAAACACATTGGAAAATATCAGTGTGTTTGAGTACAAATGATTCTCCCAAATTAGTTGAAGTGTTTTTAAGATGATTTACATGTCATTGGATTGTAAAAATCTTATGTGCACACTGCAGAAATGTTTTTTAACATGCTTCTATGACAAATTGTGCTACTGGAAAGCCAAACAGATTGAATGATGATAATAAAAATGTCTTTTTTATTAACTCCAAGACTTCTTCTTTCAATTGGTTCCTCTTCTGACTACTTTCCCCATTCTTCAGATTCCCCTTGTTCTATCCTTAAAATGACACTGCATATGTATGCCGTGGAATTCACATAGCAGAGAATTATAAGATTTTCCATTTTTGCAATTTTTAGTATAAAATCTGCCAATTTCATTTATTTAATCTTTACATAAATAACATTCCTTTTTAAAAATATAAAACATTTTTGATGTACAGAATCAAGTATATTTGATTTGGAATCAGTCCTTTAATGCCTCTGCACCACACTGCTACATAGTCTTTGTGTATACACTTGATAAAATTGTACAGAATAATCTAATCTGTTGTTAAATTATGGAAATTTGGATTCTGGATTTTGTTTGAATTAAATGACAGACACTTCATTTAAGCTTTTAACTATTCAAAAATGTTATCAAAATTTTTTTATTTACATGTACTAAAAATGATTATGCTTTGTACAGGTTCATCTTTTGCTGAAAATAATCATTTACATTAACAAAA
Organism: Centruroides sculpturatus; assembly: GCF_000671375.1. Taxonomy (NCBI): domain Eukaryota; kingdom Metazoa; phylum Arthropoda; class Arachnida; order Scorpiones; family Buthidae; genus Centruroides; species Centruroides sculpturatus. The sequence continues at coordinate 769,424 of NW_019384331.1, forward strand.
ATAATTTATTAGTATACATTCAAATTACCCAATTTCTGCTGTCGTTTAATTAGTTCAAAATTTTGGCTTCAATCATCGGCTGAAGAGAGAATTTTTATTCCTGTTTTCTGGATGCCGTGAATGTGCATCTGGAAACGAACTGCCTGATGACGGGCGATCGTTCTGAGAGCAAAATCACCCACGATGACTTCTAATGCAATGAATATCAGCATGATGGCATTGACAGATTTCTCCAATGGCAGAAGCATCAGGTCATCGTGAAAGGATATAAAAGATACTAATGGAAATTGGATCAGCAATGTCAACAGCCAGAAACTAGTTAATGATGGTACCTACAAACAAAAATAAGTACATATAAATAGGTCTACATTGTTATTGTAATTACTGTATATTAAGCTTAAAGTATATATATAAAATATAACAAATGCAGACCTAATAGTTCCTATTTACTTAACATAGGTTACAATCTAAACAAAATTGCATTTATTTGTTTTTAAAGTTCTGCTAGCTTCATAAAAGCATTTACAGTAAGATTCAAGCTCTGAATGAACGGTTTTGCACCTCCAAAATTGTAGACTCCCCATACAAGCAAAAAGTCACAAGCTGCAAAAACATTTTGGCTGAGACTAACTGTAGTTAGTCCCTTTTGTAAAATCATAAAGAACCAACATCTCTTAGCTTCTTTATGAATTTTTTGTGTTATGTTTTGTTTTATTCAAATCAAAATTTAAGCTATAATAATCCATTTTGAAACTTTGATTATATACGAACGAACAATATTTTTATAACTATTTTCACACTTTTCACATGTTTCTTTCAAATTAAAATGGTTTAAGATGATAATCTACTTTCTTCCAGTATGCTTTATCGAGATGTATAAACACTAATTACAAGTTTAATTGAAGTAAAGGAAGACAAAGTAAACACATTTATGTATACAATTACTGAAATATACACTAAATATGTTTTGCTTATTTTAAAAAATTTTTATCAATATATAATTTATATTTTTATTTTGAAAGAATTTTATAGACAAGTAATACTTTTAAATTTAATATACAGTAGAGCGTCGATTATCTGAATCAATTGGGGACTGGGGTGGTTCGGAAAATTGATATTTCGGATAACCGGTTATGTACGAAAAAATATATTAACCTATCGCGTGTCACTTTGTGTTGAATTTTCGTTGATGTTAAGCCTAATGAAGACTATTGTATCGTTAAAAATTATTTTTTTATTTTGTATGAACAAAATAAATATATTGAAAAATATAAAAACAATAACTTCTATAATTTTTTTAAATTTAGTATCAAAAATGTAAAATATTTGAGTAGCCAAAGATTGCAGCGCCACAGCGCTGGTGAAAATTAAAATTTGCCGACTGGAATTCTTTCAGATAATTGACGCTCAAGTGTTAAATAAAAAAACATTTCACTTATTTTTCTTAAAAATTAATTTTTAAATTAAAATTTACTTCAATAAATGAAATTACACTCGTGCACTTAAGGATGACGTGCATTTACTTAGAAAACATGTTGGGAAACAGTGATAAGTGCATGTAGTGTTTCCTAGTTCGAGTCCTTGACTGTGTGTCACACTTGATCCACGAACCTACCGCTTGGTGGCACTTTAAACACTCGTCGTGTTTAAAGTGCAGTTTCAACACACCAATAGTGGTGTTCGTTGCATCACAGATTGAATATACACAGCAGTGTAGGAGAATGGTGCAGAGACACCATTTGGATGATTTTATGCATGGACGAATCGTCAGACAACTAGAGAGCAATCAGACTCAAATGGAAGTGTCGCATGCATTGAGTGTCCCCCAAAGTGTCATCTCAAGAGTCTGGCAACGATTCCAGCAGGATGAAAATGTCACTCAGAGGTATGGCAGAGGCCGTCCAAGGTGTACCATTGGCCAAGAGGACTATTACTTATGCCTAATAGCCAAACGCAATAGACACAGCACTGCCTCGGATCTCGCTACAGATCTTGCAGCTACTACAGGGACCAACATTTCAAGGTTTACAGTGTATGGACAGTTAGCTGAGGAACACTTGTATGCCAGAAGACTGGAAAGATGTGTTCCATTAAACCAAGTGCAAAGAAGAGCTCGTTTAAATTGGTCCAGGGAACATCAGACATGGATCCAGGAGAAATGGAGTCATGTCTTGTTTACAGATGAATCCAGGTTTAGTCTCAGCAGTGATTCACAATGTGTCTTCATCTGGAGAGAACCTGGGACACAGTTCCGTCCAGAGAACATTACTGAACTGGACCAGTACAGAGGTGGAGGAGTCATGGTGTGGGGTGGTATCATCCTGGGCTCTTGCACTCCCCTGCATGTCTTCCCACGGGGGTTCGATCACAGGTGTGGTGTATCAGGATGATCTCGGACTAATATGTTTGAAGTCATTGCCCACTGCACCTCAAAAGAGACATTCTGATGGATGATAATGCTCATCTGCATTGGGCAGGCATAGTGGATGAGTACCTTGAAACAAAAGATATCAGTCAATTTGATTGGTCCAGTTGCTCACCGGACTTGAACCCAACAGACCATGCATGGGGCATGCTTGGCAGGCGGATTGCACATCATCAAATGGCTCCAAGGTCCATTCCCGAGCTCAGGGAAACACTGGTCCAAGAATGGGAAACCATACCCCAGCCACTTCTTGATAGCCTCATTCTCAGCATGCATTCACATTGTGGTGCATGTCTTGCAGTGCAGGGTGATCACACACACTATTAATGGCCCTGTGCAGCACCTTGTTTCCTGAACTAACACATACGGGTTGTTGTTAAATTCAGCGCCGCGAAGCAGCGCTGCAGCTTAGGCTGCAAGAGCGCTGCGATCGCTGCTGAATGTCTTTTAACAACGCACACGGGACAGCGCTGCAGTTCCAAAATGGCGGCTCTCAGTGCAATTGTTGGAATGTTTAGCGAATTATTTAATTCGAAAAATTTTAAAAAGAATTCATTTTTGCGATACAATGTCTTATTTAGGAAGCGTAAACATGACGACGAAGTAATTGCTGGAATGGCAAGTTCTGTTGTGGTGCAACCGCGGAAAAAAGCCAGGATACAAAACTATTATGAGGAAATTATTCCTCGATACAGTGATCTGGATTTTAAAGGCCACTTCAGACTTCAGCGTGAAAGCGTTGAATANTTAGTTTCAAATACATTATATCATTACATTGTAAGAATGTCTTAGATATCTATATATATAAAAAGCCTTTCATATCATATATATATCATTTTAAAAAAAGATAAAACCAGAAAAAATAGAATTCTAATTCTTTTTCTCATTTTAAATTTATTTAATTTCTAATAATTATTTTCATATTTATATGGAATAATATATATTAACAAGTATATATTTATTACAGAGGATATACATAAATCTTTGCAAGATGACCATCTTAGCATGGATGATGGTGGATTTGCTACATTTGAATTGCGTCAATCCAAGCGAGGAACTCTGTGTAAAAATTCACTGTCTAGAAAGAGCACAAGTACTGTTATAACTAAGTAAGTATTAATCATTCTAATTAAATAATAATGTTAATACATCAAAAATATATCTCGTCATATTAAGATATTTGCTGGAAGGTTATGAATTGAAAATTTCTTTTGCTTCATTGCAATGTGTTAGGATATTTCCTTATCATCACTGTCTTTTATTTTATGTAGCTGGTACCAACTCCAATTATAAGAGATCTGTAACAGATAACAGTAGTCAGATTGAAGTTGGAAAAATCTAATTCAGAGATCTGTTCAGATCCTAGAATATTTTACAAATATTTTCAGATAATCATTACTGTCTATAGACAGAGTAATGATTATCTGAAAATATCCATAAAATATTCTAGGATCTGAACAGATTTGATATTATGTCTTTTATTATTAAAGTAAATAAATAGTTTGTATGATACTATGGTTAATTTTGCTAACAAATATAATCTAACTACTATAATTGACCTTGTGAGATATGAAATGTCATCTAATCAGAAAGATATAATTCCCAAGTTTAATTTCTTGAATACCGTTTCATTCTCATAGTAACTTTGGAATGCTTAGGAAATGTAATTTGTTTTGTAATTAGTAATACTTTAATTGACTATAAATATATACCTGAATTTCATGCTCAGTTTGTGGTTAAATCAGTTATAAAATATTTTAAGTGCCAATACATCTTAAAATTTAAAATTATAATTGTATTGCACTCACTAATCTGAACCAGTTTTGTTCATTTTTATTCTAAATGTTTCAACCAAAGACAAAAAGAAAGCTTAGATTATTTTTAAAGAACAACATATATGTAAAATTACTGTACACTACACAATTTAACATAAACATGTGTACCAAATTAATATGTGTTTAAAATTTTTTATACTGTATTAATCTGCAGTCCTACTTGATTTTCTTCTTAATTGCATATAATCTCAATAACATGTAATAATAGTTCAGGTTGGCAAGAGTGCACTGTAATTGATTACTTGTAATAATAGAATGTTCATCTTGACTTCAGTTAATTATTGGCAATATGTTTATAAAAAAAATGGTTGCACTCTTTTAATTTTGATTCATTGTCCTATTTTTGTGTGTACTATAATAAGTAAAAATATTTCTAATAAATGTATCTATCAATATATACAATAGAATAATAATAAAATAATTACACTTTAGATCTCCTCCTCGCCCAAGTCCTGCTAGCATTACATATTCCGACGATGAAGATGTCAAAGGTTATGATGAAAACTGTGACAGTAGCAGCCTAACAGAAAAACCATCAGAAATTAGTTCAACAGATTCACAGGTAATCTGATAAGTTAATAGCAGTTTAATATTTTATATGTCTTTTAGGAAACAGAAATTTTAAAAATCTCTAATTTACTTTAAAATGGATAGATAGAATTACTTTTCTAGATGTCTTATTACTATATTTCTTAAATAATAAGTTAGGTAATATAAATCTTAATTATATATTTGCCTAGAATTATACAATTAAAAGTTCACTAATTAAATATATTTATAAATGCATCAAAAGACAATAAAAGTTGTTGTAATTTTATTTTAAAATTAAAATATATTAAACAGTAAAACTGCATTGATTACCAATAGATTTTAGTATGTTATAAATTAGGAACAATAATAGAATTAAGAAACACTTTACAGTTAAATGTTCCAAGTCCAAAATTTATTTTGACTCCTTGAATTTGAATAGCTGTGGTTTGTTTCTTACTTATATAGAAAGATGGAGTTTGATTGTTTCAAAAGATTTAGCAACAATAGAAAAAAACTGATCAAACTTGCTGTAATTCATTTTGTGTTCTCATATTGTTACTGTATATCTTTATTTTCAATATAATTTATAATATAAATAAAAAGTAAATGATGTATGCCAGTTGGCAATTTTATATTATGTAGTGACACATACTGAATTTGGAAACAAATAATTTTTTTAATTCATCTGTTTCCTAATAACAGAAATAGATCTTTATGCAAGTTTTTAAATGGCTACTCAAATTGTTATCAAGTCTGTCATTTTACTTTTTATGACTTTTATTCAAATATTTATAATATTAAAAGAATGAGAAATAGTTAATAATTTACAATTAATAAATTTTCTATTGATATTTATTTGATGTTACATTTTTGTTTTTATAATTATACATTATTTTATATGATATAGTTAATTTTATTAAAATAAAAACATTTTTTCCACATGTAGTATATTAAAGGTGTTTTATTTTTGAAATTATTTTAATAATAGGGAACAGATAGTGAAGGAGAAAGCGACACCAAGTCGGAACCTCATTCATTTGTAAATCATTATGCCAATGTAAATGACACTTTACGCCAATCTTGGAAGAGACAGAAACCAGTCAAACCGCCAAGTTACACAGATAGTGAACCCGAAGGGAGCATTGCTGTCAGCCTGAATGGAGGACACATAATCATGAACAACATGGCTGGTTCAAGAGCTCCTCTTCCTGGATTTTCTTCGTTTGTATGATATTGTACTGCCATTTGAGATGAAATCACAACCTGGACTTGGAAAAAGAACTTATTTTTTACATCGTCGAGTATTTAAGTTAAAATTTTTAAATGTATCTTTTGTCTAAATGTTTGTGGAAATTTTATATGTAGTAGATTAGTGATCGGTTAAGCTGAAAATTATTTGGGATTGTGGTATCAAGATCATAGATCAGAAATAAGAAGACAGTATTTAACATGCCAATGCAATTACCAAAGATATCAAAAAAAAATATATGATGCAAATTATATTTATAGAGATATACTGTTTATTATGCTAAAATATTTGAAAGCTTTTCTTACTTTCATTTACTGCTGGAAAGGTTTAGTATAACTGCTTCCGGCTGAAGTATAGCAAATTAATCTTTTTCAAAGGCTAAAATGGAATTATTCCACCATTTATTATTTATTCTTAACTGAGAGAGATTTCAAGTGACCATCTCCATTCTCTGGCAAGGTTTGATTGTTACTTAAATAGATCAGTCCATTAGAATAGAAAATATTGCCTTTTTATTAAAGTGCCTTTTTGTTAAATTTCATATTATTTAAACAAAATATTGGTATTTTGGATAACTGAAGATGATCTAAATTCATCTTTGCCTTAGAGTTGCAATGTTTTTGTTATGAATTTCACATATCTTTATATGCAATTATTAAATATTCCAATGAAATATTACTTAATACCAAAAATATTTGTTAAGGACAACTTATCTGTCAAGAATTACCAGTTTGAGTCTTGACATTCAAATTGTCATATTTTTATAAGCATTTTATCTACACACAAAAGTCATATTTTGAATTTCAAAGGGAATATTTCTGTTTCTTTTATAACAAATTTATATTTTTACAGAATGATTTAGTTACAGAAAAGAAATTTATTTTATACATAGTCTACATAATTCTATAATTCTTTTCCATCTGTCTTTAGTGTGATTTAGATTAGAAATTGATACTAGGAAGATGTATGCTAATTATATATATATATATTACATTTTGGTATCTAAAATTAAAAGTTTCTTGAATAATCTCAATTATTTTTAGATTTAGTTAATATTAGATATAATTTTTATTACAATCAAAAAATTAAATGGCCAGAATATATTTACTATATTTTTTAAACTTGGAACTTAATCAATCAAAGAAACTAAGGCCAATTATATTATTTTAAATATATTTAAAATTAATTTATTTCACATGTTCTTTGAATGGCAAAATCTATCTACTTCAAAAGACATATTATTTTTTTAATGACTAATTTTCACTATACACATTGCTATTAGATATTAGATGGTGGACTACCTCCTGCTAAATTGCTTAGTAATTATTTAGACTTACAGCCCAATAGAGAATTCAAAATTTTAATGTTCGTTTGGTGTTAACAGCATTGTTAAAAGATTTGTTTTCTTATTGCTTTATTTAATAACATTTATGAACTTTTATAAAAAGGTAAGAAGGCAAAATGTTCGTTGCAGTCCAACTAAATTTCATAATTTTTTCAAACAAGTTTTTTGCATACGTGCAAATTTTTCATCCAAGTAAAATGATTCTGTTTGAAAGTCATTTGCACAGTAGTAAATAGATTAAATTTATTGTTCACCAAAACTTCAATTTTTCATAATAGCCACGTGTTTATATCAATTATTTGAACAATGATAAATCTTATTAATGAAAACATCCAAATGCAGTATTTCATTAATAAACTGAAATATTTGCATCATACAGTGGGAAAGTTCAAATTGTCAATCTGTTTGGCATTCAAATATAAACAATGTATTTTTCTATATTTATACTTTTAACAAAAAAATATTTTAAAATTACTTAATAAAAATTCCATAAAAAGCATTTAACACAAACATTCCATGTTTTTTTTAATTTTGGCATTTTTCTTTTGTGATGTTTTTCAGTACTTAAAGAATTTTGTGATCTATTTTTAGAAATGTTCTTTACCAAACTTTTTAATATAGAGTGCGAGTATTTTGCCGTCCAGAAGTATTTCCAATAAAAGCAAATACATTTTATTGGTAAGCACTATTTTTATTTTTTCCTCTCTGTTCATTGTGGTATTGAGTAATATTTAAATATTGGATCCAAACTTAATCCTACATTAGAAGGAATTTTTCATTTAGTGCTTTCAAAATTATATATCTGATGTTGCAAGGAAATGAAAATGTTAACACACACACACTCATCTGTAAAAAATGATGTAAAAATGTTCTGTATATCTCATTAATTTGAAAACTAAAGATTTGTTGATTAACGACTCTACGCTTAATGAATCTCTGAAGTCTTCCTTTGATTTTTACGTAATTTATTTTTTTATTAAACTTTCAGAAGGAAATATTCGAATAAATTGCTCCTTTGCCTCTGCTGTTTGTTCCGAACTTTCCATTCTCGTGTAAATTATAAATATTTAATCAATCTGAACGTCTTTAATTTTCAAATTATTTTGGCAGCTACAGGAAAGTAAGATAAGCAGGACAAACGATTTAAGTTATAAAAACAGATGTGATATTCATATTATATAAAAAAAAATTGTTGCATATTGAGTAACATCCTAATGTAATATACAAATAAATACCTGTGTATATTCCGTCCATCGAGAAGCATAATTATATTTATGATATTTTTTAAATATAAAGAGTCCTTTTCGATATTGTAGTAATCACTTTTGTATTATTAGAAATACTATTGCTTTGTTTAAATAAACATTTTAAGAGAAATATCTTGTCGATTGATTTAATTATTTTTGTTTCATTACAGAACAAACTGAAATATTTTATGCTGTTTCAATTAGATAAAAAGTTGTACTGTGTCTTTCCATTCAAAATGCATGGGTAATACATCAGTAAAATTTATGGCTCTTTGGCGTTAAGAACTTGTGGACATTACCATAATTTCAAGTGACAAGTAATTTTCATAAATAATACTGGTTTTTTGGTAATTTTTAGGAAAGTAATAAAGGTAACAAATCAATGTGAAAAGCAATTAACAAATGCTACCTAGCAATATTTATTTAAAAACAAAACATTTTCTGTATATTCGTGTACAATACATACATATTCTGGCAACAAAGTCATTGTTTAATATGTGTGTATAATTGCATCTTTGTTCTCTAAACAATGAAAAGATGGCTTTGATGTCACCTGCTAACATCAGTAGCATAGAAGTGTCTTCTGCAGAAGAATCACTGCATGACAATATTACAAAATTTACACATTTGTGAAAAATCTTGATTTTGAAGGATGCTTCATTGGTTTCAGAAGTTGTGAAAATGGTAGAAAAAAAATGAAACATTAAACACATTGGAAAATATCAGTGTGTTTGAGTACAAATGATTCTCCCAAATTAGTTGAAGTGTTTTAAACATTAATCTGTTTTTAAGATGATTTACATGTCATTGGATTGTAAAAATCTTATGTGCACACTGCAGAAATGTTTTTTAACATGCTTCTATGACAAATTGTGCTACTGGAAAGCCAAACAGATTGAATGATGATAATAAAAATGTCTTTTTTATTAACTCCAAGACTTCTTCTTTCAATTGGTTCCTCTTCTGACTACTTTCCCCATTCTTCAGATTCCCCTTGTTCTATCCTTAAAACGACACTGCATATGTATGCCGTGGAATTCACATTGCAGAAAATTATATAAGATTTTCCATTTTTGCAATTTTTAGTATAAAATCTGCCAAATTCATTTATTTTAATCTTAACATAAATAACATTCCTTTTTAAAAATATAAAACATTTTTGATGTACAGAATCAAGTATATTTGATTTGGAATCAGTCCTTTAATGCCTCTGCACCACACTGCTACATAGTCTTTGTGTATACACTTGGCAAAATTGTACAGAATATCTAATCTGTTGTTAAATTATGGAAATTTGGATTCTGGATTTTGTTTGAATTAAATGACAGACACTTCATTTAAGCTTTTAACTATTCAAAAATGTTATCAAAATTTTTTTATTTACATGTACTAAATCTATATAAAAATGATGATGCTTTGTACAGGTTCATCTTTTGCTGAAAATAATCATTTACATTAACAAAAATAATTTATTAGTATACATTCAAATTACCCAATTTCTGCTGTCGTTTAATTAGTTCAAAATTTTGGCTTCAATCATCGGCTGAAGAGAGAATTTTTATTCCTGTTTTCTGGATGCCGTGAATGTGCATCTGGAAACGAACTGCCTGATGACGGGCGATCGTTCTGAGAGCAAAATAACCCACGATGACTTCTAATGCAATGAATATCAGCATGATGGCATTGACAGATTTCTCCAATGGCAGAAGCATCAGGTCATCGTGAAAGGATATAAAAGATACTAATGGAAATTGGATCAGCAATGTCAACAGCCAGAAACTAGTTAATGATGGTACCTACAAACAAAAATAAGTACATATAAATAGGTCTACATTGTTATTGTAATTACTGTATATTAAGCTTAAAGTATATATATAAAATATAACAAATGCAGACCTAATAGTTCCTATTTACTTAACATAGGTTACAATCTAAACAAAATTGCATTTATTTGTTTTTAAAGTTCTGCTAGCTTCATAAAAGCATTTACAGTAAGATTCAAGCTCTGAATGAACGGTTTTGCACCTCCAAAATTGTAGACTCCCCATACAAGCAAAAAGTCACAAGCTGCAAAAACATTTTGGCTGAGACTAACTGTAGTTAGTCCCTTTTGTAAAATCATAAAGAACCAACATCTCTTAGCTTCTTTATGAATTTTTTGTGTTATGTTTTGTTTTATTCAAATCAAAATTTAAGCTATAATAATCCATTTTGAAACTTTGATTATATACGAACGAACAATATTTTTATAACTATTTTCACACTTTTCACATGTTTCTTTCAAATTAAAATGGTTTAAGATGATAATCTACTTTCTTCCAGTATGCTTTATCGAGATGTATAAACACTAATTACAAGTTTAATTGAAGTAAAGGAAGACAAAGTAAACACATTTATGTATACAATTACTGAAATATACACTAAATATGTTTTGCTTATTTTAAAAAATTTTTATCAATATATAATTTATATTTTTATTTTGAAAGAATTTTATAGACAAGTAATACTTTTAAATTTAATATACAGTAGAGCGTCGATTATCTGAATCAATTGGGGACTGGGGTGGTTCGGAAAATTGATATTTCGGATAACCGGTTATGTACGAAAAAATATATTAACCTATCGCGTGTCACTTTGTGTTGAATTTTCGTTGATGTTAAGCCTAATGAAGACTATTGTATCGTTAAAAATTATTTTTTTATTTTGTATGAACAAAATAAATATATTGAAAAATATAAAAACAATAACTTCTATAATTTTTTTAAATTTAGTATCAAAAATGTAAAATATTTGAGTAGCCAAAGATTGCAGCGCCACAGCGCTGGTGAAAATTAAAATTTGCCGACTGGAATTCTTTCAGATAATTGACGCTCAAGTGTTAAATAAAAAAACATTTCACTTATTTTTCTTAAAAATTAATTTTTAAATTAAAATTTACTTCAATAAATGAAATTACACTCGTGCACTTAAGGATGACGTGCATTTACTTAGAAAACATGTTGGGAAACAGTGATAAGTGCATGTAGTGTTTCCTAGTTCGAGTCCTTGACTGTGTGTCACACTTGATCCACGAACCTACCGNTCATAGGACGGAGAGAAGAAAAATAATTTTTAGATTAAAATTTACTTCAATAAATGAAATTACACTCGTGCAAATCTTAAGGATGACGTGCATTTACTTAGAAAACATGTTGGGAAACAGTGGTAAGTGCATGTAGTGTTTCCTAGTTTGAGTCCTTGACTGTGTGTCACACTTGATCCACGAACCTACCGCTTGGTGGCACTTTAAACACTCGTTGTGTTTAAAGTGCAGTTTCAACACACCAATAGTGGTGTTCGTTGCATCACAGATTGAATATACACAGCTGTTACGCTATCTGGACCTCCAGTCCGATCTCCTCTTCCAGCGTATATAAGCTACACAGTGTAGGAGAATGGTGCAGAGACACCATTTGGATGATTTTATGCATGGACGAATCGTCAGACAACTAGAGAGCGGTCAGACCCAAATGGAAGTGTCGCGTGCACTGAGTGTCCCCCAAAGTATCATCTCAAGAGTCTGGCAACGATTCCAGCAGGGTGAAAATGTCACTCAGAGGTGGGGCAGAGACTGTCCAAGGTGTACCATCGGCCAAGAGGACTATCACTTATGCCTAATAGCCAAACGCAATAGTCACAGCACTGCCTCAGATCTCGCTACAGATCTTGCAGCTGCTACAGGGATCAACATTTCAAGGTTTACAGCGTACGGACGGTTAGCTGAGGAACATCTGTATGCCAGAAGACTGGCAAGATGTGTTCCATTAAACCAAGTGCAAAGAAGAGCTCGTTTAAATTGGTCCAGGGAACATCACACATGGATCCAGGAGCAATGAAGTCATGTCTTGTTTACAGATGAATCCAGGTTTAGTCTCAGCAGTGATTCACAATGTGTCTTCATCTGGAGAGAACCTGGGACACAGTTCCATCCAGAGAACATTACTGAACTGGACCAGTACAGAGGTGGAGGAGTCATGGTGTGGGGTGCATCATNGCACTTAAGGATGACGTGCATTTACTTAGAAAACATGTTGGGAAACAGTGATAAGTGCATGTAGTGTTTCCTAGTTCGAGTCCTTGACTGTGTGTCACACTTGATCCACGAACCTACCGCTTGGTGGCACTTTAAACACTCGTCGTGTTTAAAGTGCAGTTTCAACACACCAATAGTGGTGTTCGTTGCATCACAGATTGAATATACACAGCAGTGTAGGAGAATGGTGCAGAGACACCATTTGGATGATTTTATGCATGGACGAATCGTCAGACAACTAGAGAGCAATCAGACTCAAATGGAAGTGTCGCATGCATTGAGTGTCCCCCAAAGTGTCATCTCAAGAGTCTGGCAACGATTCCAGCAGGATGAAAATGTCACTCAGAGGTATGGCAGAGGCCGTCCAAGGTGTACCATTGGCCAAGAGGACTATTACTTATGCCTAATAGCCAAACGCAATAGACACAGCACTGCCTCGGATCTCGCTACAGATCTTGCAGCTACTACAGGGACCAACATTTCAAGGTTTACAGTGTATGGACAGTTAGCTGAGGAACACTTGTATGCCAGAAGACTGGAAAGATGTGTTCCATTAAACCAAGTGCAAAGAAGAGCTCGTTTAAATTGGTCCAGGGAACATCAGACATGGATCCAGGAGAAATGGAGTCATGTCTTGTTTACAGATGAATCCAGGTTTAGTCTCAGCAGTGATTCACAATGTGTCTTCATCTGGAGAGAACCTGGGACACAGTTCCGTCCAGAGAACATTACTGAACTGGACCAGTACAGAGGTGGAGGAGTCATGGTGTGGGGTGGTATCATCCTGGGCTCTTGCACTCCCCTGCATGTCTTCCCACGGGGGTTCGATCACAGGTGTGGTGTATCAGGATGATCTCGGACTAATATGTTTGAAGTCATTGCCCACTGCACCTCAAAAGAGACATTCTGATGGATGATAATGCTCATCTGCATTGGGCAGGCATAGTGGATGAGTACCTTGAAACAAAAGATATCAGTCAATTTGATTGGTCCAGTTGCTCACCGGACTTGAACCCAACAGACCATGCATGGGGCATGCTTGGCAGGCGGATTGCACATCATCAAATGGCTCCAAGGTCCATTCCCGAGCTCAGGGAAACACTGGTCCAAGAATGGGAAACCATACCCCAGCCACTTCTTGATAGCCTCATTCTCAGCATGCATTCACATTGTGGTGCATGTCTTGCAGTGCAGGGTGATCACACACACTATTAATGGCCCTGTGCAGCACCTTGTTTCCTGAACTAACACATACGGGTTGTTGTTAAATTCAGCGCCGCGAAGCAGCGCTGCAGCTTAGGCTGCAAGAGCGCTGCGATCGCTGCTGAATGTCTTTTAACAACGCACACGGGACAGCGCTGCAGTTCCAAAATGGCGGCTCTCAGTGCAATTGTTGGAATGTTTAGCGAATTATTTAATTCGAAAAATTTTAAAAAGAATTCATTTTTGCGATACAATGTCTTATTTAGGAAGCGTAAACATGACGACGAAGTAATTGCTGGAATGGCAAGTTCTGTTGTGGTGCAACCGCGGAAAAAAGCCAGGATACAAAACTATTATGAGGAAATTATTCCTCGATACAGTGATCTGGATTTTAAAGGCCACTTCAGACTTCAGCGTGAAAGCGTTGAATACCTTTGCCAGATTCTGAATTTAAAAGAAACGAAGAAAATTGGACGGTCATCCATTATAGAGGTAAAAAAAGAAAAGGTTGTCCTATTGTCCTTATGGATTTTAGGAAATCAGGAATCCTTTAGAGGCGTAGGTGACCGTTTTGGACTAGATAAAGGACATGCTCATAGGTTGTTTATAGTATTTTGTAAAGGTGTTTGTAATTTAAAAGAAATTTTCATTAAATGGCCAGTTGATAAGGATGCCCAAGAAGTGGTAAAAAACTTTTCATCATTAAGGGGCAGAAACAGCTTTCCAAATGTCTTTGGATGTGTTGATGGGACATTAATACAAGTAACAGTTTGTCATCATGAAAAGCAAGAATATTACAGCAGGAAG
>NW_019384331.1:784723-793198 GCF_000671375.1 Centruroides sculpturatus
ATAAATATATTGAAAAATATAAAAACAATAAAAAATTATACTTCAGAAGTTAATTTAGTATCAAAAACGTAAAATATTTGAGTAGCCCAAGACATAGCCAAAGATTGCAGCATCACAGCACTGGCAAAAATTTAAATTTGCCGACTGGAATTCTTTCAGATAATTGATGCTCTACTGTAATTTCAAAGTGTTAAATAAAAAAACATTTCACTTAATTTTTAAGAAAAATAATTTTTAGATTAAAATTTACTTCAATAAATGAAATTACACTCGTGCAAATCTTAAGGATGACGTGCATTTACTTAGAAAACATGTTGGGAAACAGTGGTAAGTGCATGTAGTGTTTCCTAGTTTGAGTCCTTGACTGTGTGTCACACTTGATCCACGAACCTACCGCTTGGTGGCACTTTAAACACTCGTTGTGTTTAAAGTGCAGTTTCAACACACCAATAGTGGTGTTCGTTGCATCACAGATTGAATATACACAGCTGTTACGCTATCTGGACCTCCAGTCCGATCTCCTCTTCCAGCGTATATAAGCTACACAGTGTAGGAGAATGGTGCAGAGACACCATTTGGATGATTTTATGCATGGACGAATCGTCAGACAACTAGAGAGCGGTCAGACCCAAATGGAAGTGTCGCGTGCACTGAGTGTCCCCCAAAGTATCATCTCAAGAGTCTGGCAACGATTCCAGCAGGGTGAAAATGTCACTCAGAGGTGGGGCAGAGACTGTCCAAGGTGTACCATCGGCCAAGAGGACTATCACTTATGCCTAATAGCCAAACGCAATAGTCACAGCACTGCCTCAGATCTCGCTACAGATCTTGCAGCTGCTACAGGGATCAACATTTCAAGGTTTACAGCGTACGGACGGTTAGCTGAGGAACATCTGTATGCCAGAAGACTGGCAAGATGTGTTCCATTAAACCAAGTGCAAAGAAGAGCTCGTTTAAATTGGTCCAGGGAACATCACACATGGATCCAGGAGCAATGAAGTCATGTCTTGTTTACAGATGAATCCAGGTTTAGTCTCAGCAGTGATTCACAATGTGTCTTCATCTGGAGAGAACCTGGGACACAGTTCCATCCAGAGAACATTACTGAACTGGACCAGTACAGAGGTGGAGGAGTCATGGTGTGGGTGGCATCATCCTGTGGTCTTGCACTCCCCTGCATGTCTTCCCACAGGGTTCGATCACAGGTGCGGTGTATCAGGATGATCCTGGACCAATATGTTTGAAGTCATTGCCCACTGGACCTCAAAAGAGACATTCTGATGGATGATAATGCTCATCTGCATTGGGCAGGCATAGTGGATGAGTACCTTGAAACAAAAGATATCAGACGATTTGATTGGTCCAGTCGCTCGCCGGACTTGAACCAAACAGACCATGCATGGGGCATGCTTGGCAGGCGGATTGCACATCGTCAAATGGCTCCAAGGTCCATTCCTGAGCTCAGGGAAGCATTGGTCCAAGAATGGGAAACCATACCCCAGCCACTTCTTGATAACCTCATTCTCATCATGCATTCACATTGTCGTGCATGTCTTGCAGTGCAGGGTGATCACACACACTATTAATGGCCCTGTGCAGCACCTTGTTTCCTGGACTAACACAGTGTGAAAATCAGAAAACATACCTATTCTCAATTGTTGTCCATGTTGCCCACTTTGTATCTTTTCTCACACTGTTTGCAGTTTGATACCATTTGTAATGCAACCTGCAATCCCATATATGGGAAATTCTCCTTGTTTTTCCTGTCAAAAATACCTTACACCACATTATCCTTAAGTTTTGCACATGAGTGTAGAATAAACTCATATTTAATGATAAGTTGATAGAAAATAATTTTTCTGGAAGTTCATAATTCTAAAGTCATTTTAATATGATACACTTAGATTAAAAAAAATTATTTACTGTAAGCTAATTTGAAATTTTCTTAGAATTACACTATTACTAAAGAAACACAAATTTATTAAATACATTTGTTATAAACAAAACAATCTAGGTATGTATGGTAATCAGCAATTTGCTTTTCTGAGAACCAACAGAAAAAGTTATAATGAAAGGAAATGCAAGTTAAGAAAAAGCATTAAATTGATGGAAATTTAATATTGTTTCAATGATCTTGGCTGAGGACAAAAAATAAAAAAAACACAGTATAAAATAATGAAAATAGAGATGAGATTTTCATTGTGACCCTTTGTGAGATATTCACCTCCAAAGGTCAGTTTTTAACATATATCGGTATACTGCCTATTATCCATGCACCACATCAATCAAGACTTGCTATCTCTTGCCTTGACAATGCAGTGCATGTAGTCTTGCACTTTGGTGCTCACTATCAACTCACACCTCAGCATTCAGGTGGGGCGAGCCTCCACACTCCCCTAAAACTATATAACATTAAGTACTCTGAACAGTCAAGTGGGCTAAATAGTTAAACACGATAGTCTTTAGTGGAGCGACACGACTCGCAATCTTATTTCAGGGGCTGTATCTCACAAAGGATCACTTAGAGGTTCCTTTGGCTTTTTTTTTTTTTTGCTCCTACGGGTATGCTCTACAGTTCTGATGAGGTCCCAACCGTCTCGTTCAGAGCTTGAATTGTACTGAATTTAATAGGGTATTATAAATAGCCAAGACAGCATTATCCAAAGCAAACTGTGAAAGAGTACTCTTCCACCAAACAAGAAAGATAATAATACACTGCAGTTCATTTAATAAATCTTGGCCAGACAATGCACAGTATGGGACTCTGAAAATTTTAGAAAGGATTTATCCTGGCGACTCCTTGTAATATGCCAAATGACTGCCAGACTAAATCAGGCTACTATACTGCTATTATTTTTAATTAAATACTGAGATGATTGCTTAACTGAGTACCAAATTAAATTTAATTATTATAATTAATATTTATTAAATAATCTAGAATATTATGGAAGAAAAGAATTGGCCAGAAAACATTATTTATAATCATAACCTAAAATTTCTGTACATAAAATTATCATGAACACAAATATTACCTGAATGGTAGAAATTGTGTTATAATCATACTAGTTCTTGTATAACAACTGGATTCTTAGATACCACAGTGGTAAGTAGAATGTAAAATAAGTAAAAAAATTGTTAAATAAAAAAATGAATACGTATAAATTATAAGTGAAGTGGAATAAAAAATACTAAACATTAGAATGAACATCATACAGTGATAGAAATGTAAAAAGTAAGGACAAAGTTTTGTGTATATATTAATTCTTTTTACCTCTATCTTGTCTACTTTGTTTATTAATAGGACTTATTATTATTGGTGAAGTTTCCGATTAGCAAGTCCTATTAATAAACAAAGTCTAAATAGACAATATACAGGGTGAACCAAAAGTAGGTGGACAGTATGTGGAATAGGGTTTGTGTTAGGGTTATACTATAACAATGGTGTATATTTAGGCTTACCAGATGTCCCGCTTTGATGATGTGGTCCTCGTGTCCTGGCCAGTTTGTCATTTTGTCCCAGTTATTTTCTAAAATTTTAAAAGTGCCAAATATATAAGAAGTAAAAATAGTGCAGCCTGGGGTAAAATGGTGATTTTGCAACTAAATAATCTCCTCTGTTACACTCACTATTGTATATCTAAATATTTTGTATCTAGATCTAAGTACTGTTAATGTTGTCTAGAGGTTTCCTCAAAATTTAGAGCATATGGCCTAATGAATTTAATGTTTTGTTTTTTTCATTCAGATATTTTTTTACAGAATTTATAATAGCATGTAGCCCAGCGTTTCTCAAAGTGGGCGATAACGCCCCCTTGTGGGCGCTGGAGGCTTTCAGGGGGGCAGTAGAAGGCTCAAAGAGAATTGGGGGCGTTAAGGAAATATAGAGGGGCGACGGCAGACAAATTCTATATATAAAAATTCGACGGAATATATATAAAATGTTGACATTTTATATATTTTTTATTTTTTATTGAAGGTCACAACTTGAATATTTCTAACACATTGACTTTTATTTTAGCTCAGCGTTTCTCAAAGTAAGCAATAACGCCCCCTTCTGGCGCGATGAATAGATCTATGATAGAGGCAGGGTATTGAACGGTGACCAAAGGCAAAATTGGGGCTGATAAGAGGAAACATTGCGTTTAATGGTTTCCAGATGATGAGAACAATGTACAGTAAGGGCACAAAGTGTGAGATTCATAGAAAAGTTTTCCTAAGAATATTTCCAATCCTTTTCTCACACAAGAGAAAATGGGTTAGGGGGCGTTGGGTATAACTTTATGGAACAAAAGGGGCGGTGGATCGAAAAAGTTTGAGAATCACTGATGTAGCCTATGACATCCAGATATTTTGTTTCAATTAGAGTTTGCCACACGAAACTTACACTGGCCATGTCATTGTTGTGCATTCCTATCTTAGTAGAATTCAAATTGCTAGTCGGCATTTGCAATTATTTTGTTCTGTACAGTACATTAAATTAATTTAATTTCCAAAATGTCAAAAAAAAACTGCATGTTTATTCATAATCGAAAATGGATTATCCATTTTTGAAAAAAGTTTCTGAACATATTGACAAAGTGAATTGTGAACTGTGCTTTTCAGAATTTTCAGTAACTTGTGGATGTTCGGACATTAATTAAAAATCACTTGAAATGTGAGAAACATAAGGCAAGCCTAGTAGCAGCGGAAGGAACGTCCTCAAATATATTGTCATATTTTAAAAGTACTGATTTATTTTCTGTTGAGTATTTTCTCAAAATTGTCCCGGTTTGAGAAAAAATATTATGATAAGTATATTTGATGTAATTTTTCAACCATAACTAAATTACAGGATTTATTTCAACAAATTAATATTCAAAGTTACTTGTGCAAAAACGTTTGTCAAAGTGTGAAATGTAGACTTCAAAACTGTGTAAATTGTGATGGGCAGCAGTTTAAGCACCTGCGTTGATAAAATTGTATATGTAATCTCAATAAATGTTATCATTTACTGTCTGTCTACTTTTGGTTCATCCTGTATACATAGAAATAGTTTTACCTTCTTTTTTTTTAAACTGTTAGATGCAAGCTACAGTGTAATATAAAAATGGGGAGTGCTTATCTTAAACGAACTCTTCTCAGAGCTATAATGCCAGATCTCGGCAATGGCAGTGCCGGTATTCAAACATCTATCCGATTCAGACATTTGATTTTGTATCGGCTTAACCTGATGCAAGCCAAAAGCATTTATTTATTAAACAGTTACTGCTGGAAAGTGTGAGAAAGATATAAATCTTCTTTGTTATACAATAGTGCCAGCTTTATGTTTATTGAATCCGTAATATTTTCTAAAAATTTTTTACTCCCATCTTTGCAAACTTAATGTTAGCAGAGTTGGTAGATTAACTGGTCTTTCGACTAATAGTTCAAACTTAGCTAGAGACAATATTTGCCGCTAGTCGGCGCCACTGTTAGCAGGAGATCGTTGTTTTTGCTTGGTATGTACTGAAGTCAGTGATTTTGACCTATAATAATTGTTTTTTTAGCTCCATAAAAATGCCAACGTGCTTTGTGCCAGGATGCAAGGCAGGATATAAGTCATCGAACGAGAAGAGACATTTCTTCCGTGCTCCTAGCGATAAGATTGAGGAGTGGATGCGATGCATTCCACAAGACGACAAGATGCTAACAAATAAATGTTACGTTTGTGACGTACATTTTGCGAGTANGTTTTGGGTTTAAATAAAAGCTTTTTCATTCTTATAATAAAATGCATATAAAAATTATGAAATCGAACTCGAAGGTTATATATCTTTCAATAAAAAGAAAACATTCGACCTCACAGGGATTCGATCTAGCGGTCTTGTAGTGATTGCAGTGCCCCTGGTGGTAACATTTGTCTCTAGTTGATTCTAGCAACGAGCGAAGATAGGAAGTCGAAAGA
Source organism: Centruroides sculpturatus (assembly GCF_000671375.1). Classification (NCBI taxonomy): domain Eukaryota; kingdom Metazoa; phylum Arthropoda; class Arachnida; order Scorpiones; family Buthidae; genus Centruroides; species Centruroides sculpturatus. Next base: position 790,647 of record NW_019384331.1, read on the forward strand.
CCAGTTAATCTACCGACTCTGATGTTAGTGATATCTGCAGGTATATAAACTCATTTGCATATTATTAAATAAATTATTGTTTTATCATAATTGGAAATTGCATTCTATTGTAAATACAAATTACATGTTATGTTAATATTTTTCAAGGTAATATCATCACACCATTCTATGTAAATTACCATAAATATGGCCTTATAAGACAATGAAAATTATATTGTAAATATACTACATCAAAAACCATAAACAATATTAAAGTTTTTTGATAGTAGTAAAATATTATAACAACTAACTATATTTAATTTTCTTTTAAATGTCTGTTACTTACACTTTCGCTTAAATTTCCTGCGTAGCCAAGATACAGGCGAGGTCCTTCCACAAGAAAGATAATGAAGAAAACTACACTCAGCACAATCTGGTAGATTTCATTTAAGGCATCGTACTATAAAAATATAATTCATGTATAATGCTTTAAGTAAATTAACATTAAATTAGATTCTATGCAGAAAGATAAAAAATTGATTATAAATCCTTTGATTTGATTATGTTGTTTGACATATGACACCAACCAGCTATGTGACTGTCTAATTTTGTCACTTCGACAGATCTAATCTGTAGATTGACATGAACAAAGAAGGAAAATCACACCAATCCAAACTACCCACGAGAGATTGAGGATTCAAATTCAGGTTTTTCTATAGCTGTAAGCTGAAGCCTTATCACATGGTCATGTAGCCAATAAGAAAAATTTATGTATATCTTATAACAAAAAAAACTTCTTATAATTACTTCGCTTTCAATGTATATTTTTCTAATAAACTTGATTAAAATGTTAAAATTTTAATCCTTTTTGAATAAAAATTTATTTGCATTACAAATTTGTTTCACTTGTCAGATTCTTTAGCAAACAAAGTTTTGCATTGCATAAAGTGAATGTCTAGGACTATAGTATGCCCTAAGTGCCGATAGTCAGTTGCATAAATATGCTAACAACTAAAGTGAACAGACCAATTAAACTATATGCATGTCTGGCATAATGGCATTTAGCAGTCACTAGGTAGTGCTTACTTTTACATCTAGAGCTTTGACAGTTTTTAGGATGGTGTTTTCCAGTTTTAACTGGCTACACTGAAAACTTTAAAATGCAATCTTTATTTTAAAAAGTATTTTATTTTTGGAAATCATCTCAAATAAATATATTACAATTTCATTTCTGAAAGTCAATACCACTTTTTTAATCATTTAATCATAAGTGAAATAATACTTCTGGCTTAAAGCATGAAGTGTTTCTATTTTTAGCAACAGAAATTAAGTGCAAACAATATATTTAATGTCCTTTCTAATCAAAGGAAAACTGGAAATTTAAATTGTTGATATTTTATTAAATATTTTGTTCAATGTAACTCAGAGGCAACAATGTTTTTTAGCATCAGCATTGCAGTACGGGAAAACTGCAATACAGTAAACCACATAAGTTGTAATACAGCATGTTACTTTAACATAAACTGTTTCAAAAGATCAGTAGGCTTAAAGTCTACAATTCTGTAAGAAAAAACTATATTGTCTGCCAAACACCTATGAAGTTCTCTTGCAGCCCATTCACTGACTTAAACAATAGATAAAAAACATGCAACCTTATGAAATGCCATGCAAAGATTCCTCCATCACCAATCTAAACGCTCAATATACTTAGAAGAGTCCAATTCTAAGGATTTCAAAAGGGTACTTACCTTCAAATTGAAGGTCAGAATATGAGAAATAACCCAGAAAGGTGTGAAACAGATATTAAAATACACTGCCATCTGAAGCAATAAAGAACTGGCTACTTCATCATCTAAAAATTATAAAAAAATTTTATTTGTTTTTATCTCATTTAGATAAATGTAAGATTTTTATTAATGTTGTAATTTATCCATAAATTTGGACAAGGAAATATCACAAAAACTAAATAAAAGTTAAAAATTGTGCATTATTTCTCTCAAGAAGTGAATTTGTTTTCCTGGTAATAGGAATAATTAGATGATAATCAGCTTTCTGCACATTATATGTACTGAAAATTTCCATTAACTTTGTATTAACTAATCTCCAACCACTCACAGGTGAAGAATATGTTTCTAAAACGCAAACCATCATTTTTCTCCATGATTGAGTATAGCTATTTAGTTCAGCTTCTAAATAGCTGAACTCTAATGTCTGAATATATCCGAACTTAACAAATTGAATGCAAAATCAATTATGTGGTAAGATGCGAGTTCTGAGTAAGGGATTTGCCACCCCCAGAGTTATAGATCTCCCCTGTACAAGCAAAAAAGTCAATGGAACCAGACCCGTACATGTGACTCTGTGAAATATTCACCTCCAAAAGTCAGTTTTTACTGTGAACCAGTATACTGCCTATTTTCCATATTCCGTGTCAATTAAGGCTTGCTATTGTTTGCCTACACCAGGGGTTGCCAAAGTGGTCGATATGGACCCCCAGGGGTCGATGCATCATCATTGGGGGGTCGATGAGGCTAAGGGGTCACAACCTTTTTTTTTTTTTTTTTTTTTTTTCT
>NW_019384331.1:793985-854361 GCF_000671375.1 Centruroides sculpturatus
AACAGACAGAAAAACTAAAATATATGAAATTCAAAATATTTTTATTTTAAATTTGTAACAAAAAATGTAACAAGTATATCCAAATATTTAGAATGTTGTTAGTCGGAAACAGTTTTCTCATAAATAATTAACTTTTTAAACAGTTAATTGTTAAAATATAAAGCTACTAAATATGAACTGAATATTCTAATTTTATTTTTAAGAGACTATATATTCACTAGTGAATATGTACAGTACCATACATACACATCATCTTTCACTTTCACTGTAACATATATAACAAGAGCACAATTTTTTTTAACAGACAATTTATTAACAGAGGTTTAACATCTTTAAAATTTTTGTGAGATTTATTGCATAAAATGGATTATATAAAAACTGTGTTCATAAATTCTAGATGATGTGCTGGAAATTAATGGTAGCCAAATGGATTCCCTCAGAAATGCATCAAAGGTGTTGGATGTTTTTACATTTTTTTTTGTTGATTTTAAATCTCTGTTTATAAATTTCAAACTATAAAAGATGCATGTTCGCAAAAACAGAGGAACAAGATTTTTGCATAACATATCACACGATCTTGGCATCGAAAATGAGTGATTTATTTTCTCTCTGAAGTAGACCTGGCATGTATTCGTTTGTTTCAAATTCTTCTAAAAAAATGTTTTCACATTTTTGAATAAAATTGCAAAAAACCCCTCATATTTTATAACCTGAATATTTATTTCATCCCATAGTTTATGAAAACTGTACTATGCAGTTTGGAAATGTTTGTAAATCATTCTGCCAATTCTAGTGTCTGCTACAAAGTCACACATGTACAGATTAACTTAGAGGACAGACTGTTACAATCACATGAAACTACTTGTCAGCTATACTATGCTAGCACTCCGCATTTACTCGTGCACTTCAGTGCAAGTGTTATGTAGTTTTAGGAAGGTGCAGGCCCCATACCCCCTAAAACTGTTTTACCGGGTTGGGGCCTGCACCTTCCTAAAACTACATAACATCAAGTACTCCATGAACAGTCAAGTGGGCTACTCAGGCCAGCCAAGTTGCATGGACTAAATAGTTAAATGCAAGTCTTAGCAACACTACACAACTCCCAACCGTGTGTGGCCTAGAAGTAGACTGATTTCGGGGCAGTCTCTATCTCACAAAGAGTAACAAATAGAAGTATGGTTCCTTTGACTTTTTTGCTCGTACAGATATGGTCTATGGCTCCGATAAGATCCCAACCATCTCATTCCAAGGTGTAATTGTATCAATTGGGTAATACTTCTCAAAGACTGTATTTAACACAAACCTTTTCTTTCTACATCATCATCTTCCTTCTAATGCAAATAAAAAATAGCAAGCTCCATACTTCAATCATGGCGGAGAAATGACGATGGTGAACACAGTACATCTTTTGTTATAAAATAAAATAATCAATATTACGCCTCAATAATAATCTTAGAAAAATTAATTTAATGTGATATTTACGTATATCTTACCAGATAAAGGCGAACGAATATCTTTTTCTCGTACGTACTTCGTAAATACAGACTGAGGCGATTCATCTGTCACCGTTCTAGCTTCCATTTTCTTTTAAAAATAATTTTTTTAAAATTTATACAGAAACTTTAATCTCAAAATAGTAACCTTTCGTTTAAAGGGCCAATAGTAAACAAATATCTAAAGCCATAATATAGGAAATTGAATCATGTTTACACAACATAAACATTCAAAATGTTACACGTGACTTCCGTTTCAGGGTTGCCAATTCATTTACGAATAGAATTTTTAAAATAAATAATCAAAATAATTATACGGGTGGATGTGCGTAGGTCATATGTAAATGCTACGTCATTTTAAGGGATCAAATAATATATAACATATTAATAATAATAAACATTTATTAAAAATTGTAATTGTTTAGTCTGTGATCGCTCGACGCCATTTTGAATTTTCCTGTATCTAATTCTGAAAGTAATTAATGTTAATGATTTATAATTTGAAGAAAATCAATTGTGACGAATTAAATATAGCGATATTCCTTTTCTTGTTTCATTTGACTTCAATGTCAGCAAGCTGTTCGGGTCACGAAAATCTCTCGTACGCTACATGTATTTCCCATAATCCTGTTTTCTTTATCTAAAAACGATAAAGAAAACAGGATTATATTGAGAAATCGTACCTTTAAACCCCTGGAAACGAAGAAAAGTTGGAATTTCCTCAGAAATCTTTTCTCCAACATGGTGACCGACAATACAATACACAATTCGGAATCATTTGTGTAGATTGCGTCACAGCTATTGCATCGCCAATCGCGTGTATTGTTAGTTCGAGCTGTATTATTAAAGATTCCCGTAATCTGATATTTCCTAAATTTAGATCTCAATCACAGAACCTGTTTATATTATTTAGTATATTCTTTAGAATCAAAACTTTGTATTTGCTACGGTAAGAGGCTTTAATTATTTGTATCATTTCTCCTTTCAATCCGCAATGTAGTCGAGTAGATTTTTGAATCAGCACCGAGCATGCGCACAGAGTAGAACTAGTACATTGACNTAGGGGGTTGGGGCCTGCACCTTCCTAAAACTACATAATATCAAGTACTCCACAAACAGTCAAGTGGCTACTGAAGCCAGCCAAGTTGCATGGGCTAAATAGTTAAATGCAAGTCTTAGCAGCACTACACAACTCCCAATCGCATGTGACCTGGAAGTAGACTGATTTCGGGCACTTTATCTCACAAAGGGTAACACATAGAAGTATGGTTCCTTTAACTTTTTTGCTCGTACAGATATGGTCTATGACTCCGATAAGATCCCAACCATCTCATTCCAAGATGTAATTGTATCAATTGGGTAATACTTCTCAAAGACTGTATTTAACACAAACCTTTTCATTTTACATCATCATCTGAGTTATACTTTGTATCATTTCTCCTTTCAATCCGCAATGTAGTCGAGTAGATTTTTGAATCAGCACCGAGCATGCGCACAGAGTAGAACTAGTACATTGACCGATTCCTTTCACTCGTTCGACTTTACGAACGCATCTTTTGTTCGATTGACGATGTCGCCATCTAGTAGTCTACATTAAAACTTTTTTCATTTAAAAAAAAATATTTCAAGAGGAAATTTTTACATGTATTTTAGAGAAATTTACTATTTAAAACAACTATTATGAATTGGTAAAATATTTCCATATAAAACTATTGGTTGTTTATATATTTATACTTAGGAATTATTTATATGAAAATTATAGATACTTATTTTTCTAGAAAGTAATGTCTGTGCAGTTATAAATTATTTAATAATTTTTAATGATTTTAACTAGAGACAGAAAGAAAGAAAATTTACTTCCTTTAATGCTAAATCTAATTTAAAATTAATGAAAAAAACTTTATACAGAAAAACTTAAATTTTATTTAATTTGGTACACTTTTATTCTTGAAATTACAATTTATTATTTAAAATGCAACAATTTATTTAGAAAATGAGCTTCAACTCTGATTAAATGATTAAGAAAGAATATATGAAGTATTGGAGTTTTAAAAAGAATGTGTTAAGAAGTGTTAAATTTGTTGGACCAGTTTAAAGTACTGGTTATAATTAAAAAGATGGAGAGGAGTTTGGATCTTGTAACTCAATCTCCGCAGCATGACATAGGCGACTGCTGTTTCTCGTGACAATAAAGGTTTGTGGATAATGTTTAAAATTCTAATTTCTATCCCCCATTGTAATTTGACAGGCATGGATCTCGGCAATTTGATTAACTAAAAATTCCATTCAAATTAACAAATTTAACATACCATTTAAGACCGAGCGGCATTCTCTACATCTGCAGAGAATGGTTAGAAATAATTCTTTATTTACATGACGACGATGACAATTCTAAAAATTACAGGAATGGATTTATAAAATGTAATTTATTCAAAAAAAGAAGTGATGAAATAACAGTTTAAAATTTATTTTTTTTTTATATAATTCCTTAAACAGTATTTTACAATAATCTCATTTTTTCATATATTTAAATATATGATCTAACTTCGTTAATTTAATTCAATTAAAAGAAAGAGAAAATAAAGAATATAACTGCCATTGGATATATTTTATATTTTGGATCATTCTTCCTTAAACATATTTATTCTAACAATACAAAGATAATTATTCCTAAACATAACATATTATTTATAATACATTTTTTAAATTCATTTAACAGTAACGTAGACCGAAAAATAAATTAAAACCAACATTTAAATTCTACTGTACAGAAAACTCCGTGTACAAAATTGATTTTTCATTATGGGCCAAACAGTTCCTGAATAAGAGTGGAAAAAAAAAATGAAAAATGTGTTTGAGATGGATAAGATACCTTTGTAGCACCTCTTTCCGCTTGCGTAACGCCAACCCATCAACTCTCCTCTATCATTACACTGTTTACTTTGTCCAGCATATTTTTTGCATATTCCGTTCTTTCTTACGACGAATGGTGCATTATTTAAAATAAATTAATGGTAAAAATTGTTAAAAAGAATAATCTAAAAAAAAAAAAAAAAAAAATAATAATAAACACAATTTAATAATGCATTACTTTAAAAACACCTCCAATGTTCCTTTATATACTAGGGAGAATATATGATGCATAGTTTATTTTTTTAAATGTATTCATGGATTTATAAATAATTGGACAGTTTACGGGTTTGAAATGAGTATCGATACAATTATTCCACAATTAATGATGTAATCTTGTCCGCCATAATTTATATATTCCCTTGGATACAGCGGAACATTGGATGCCGAAGCACAGGCACTGATCATGCTACCTCAAAGAACACATTTAACGATTATTAAATTTCATCTAAGTTTTTAAACAATCTCTCGTATCTATACAAAAAAAGTCGGAGGAAATAATTCCTCTAAAAACTAAATCGCTAAAGACCGTAATGGCCCACTTAGATGATAAATTTGTATTATACAATTATAGTTTTAATCTACAAACAACAAAATGCTTGAATTTGTAACATATGATGGAATATATATATATACTTTTTTTCTGAAAGGATGGCATCATCATCTGGAAAAGTCACCAGAAGGATAAAATGAAAGGCCTCGTGTATAATACAGATATATTATCTTTTATATCCATCAATGTATAACTTCAAACATTTTCCAGCTTCTTTCTCCAGTTTTGCATTCACCTATCGCATCACACGTGATGTTTTCTTTTGCAGTCCAACCTTTTAGATTTTTTCACTGGATGTGTACATAATTTACAGTGTGGATCTCTAAGAATTTACACTAGTAGGAAAAAATAAATAAAAGAAAGGAAGAAAAGGAAAGAAGGAAATAACATATAATTTGACATAAAAAACAATAATAATAATAATAAAAGTCACATGGGAATAAGCCGACACAACAGAACAGAATATTTGCCGTGAAGAAGAAACAGAAGTGCCATAAACACAAGTAACGTGATCAGAATTTGAAGCTAATTAATGAAACATCTCTCCATCACTGTAGTAATCACATCAGACGTTTTCAATCTGTAGAAGCAACTGAAAATAGAAGTCAAAACAAAACTACAAATCAGTCAGATACACAAAACAAAATATCAGTGCCCAGCCAAGGAACAGGGAAATAAAAATTCATGCACAAGGAGGAGGCTAAAAAAAACTTAAGCAGAGTTGACTTGGCAGGAAAGTACATCATTATTAAACAATAAGAAACCAGTGCCAGAAGCTAATTTAGTCGGATTTTGGGACTTTAATTAGAGGAAATTATAAACTGGGCACTTTTATAAAACATATAAACATAATATATGAAAACAAAAATAAAATAAAACAAGATATTTATTAGGCACTCCAATTTAAAAAAAAAAAAATAATATAATAATAATAATATAGTAATAATAGTAAATAAACTAAAAGAAATTATGTATCACAGATTTACTTCTAAAACAACTAAAAATATTTTGTTAGTGGAGATAATAAAAGAGCCAGCTTTCTATTTTATGTTACAGCTAAAAACTTTTTTTATACATGTCAAATATTATGCATTTACAAATTATGGCCAGGTAAAGAAATTTTTATATACCTGGATACGAGGAACATTTTCATCATGCACCAATGGATAGAGTGATATTAAGCAGCTGTGAAAAAAAATGATATATAATCATGCATTCAACAAAGTTTAATGTTTGCATGTGCATATATATACATATAAATCCTAATTTTTGAATTGCTGAATTTAATAACTAGAGCAAAAATTAAAAAAGCAGATACTCAAATTATTTGTTAATCTAATCTAATGTACTTACTAAAGTGTGCAAAATAAAAACAAAATTGATTTTTTTAAATTTAAATAGTGCAAATCATGCATTAAAACACTGCATAATCACAATTTATGTAACGAAATAGTCTGTATTTTCAAAATAATAGAGCATTTTACTTAAAAAATATTTAAATCATAATAAAAAAATGAATTTAAAGTATATTTAAACATTTAGAATCTTAAAAAAATGTGATCGTTATATATTGGTTATGCAGTGTAACAAACACCATTCCATATCAAATGATTAATTAATGTCATGCTACTTAAAATGCCAAATTACACTAGGAAACATGTTAAATATTATTTATTCAACTTTGATAATAATGCTGTCCTTTATTTTTATATATATATATTTATTTATTTATGTATGTATGTATAATAACAGGATATCTGTTATCTTTGATTGGCTGCCCAGGTGACCATGCAGATATGAAATCACACACCAAGAAGAAAAATTAAATATGGTGATGCTTCAAATAATTAAAGGAAAAACTCTTTCTTTGAGGTTTTTCTGTTACAGTGACACAAAAGGAGAAAGATTAAAATGAATGACAGGAAAGCAGGCGATAAGGTTACGAGAGGTTAAAATTTACACAAATCAATTAACGGGCATACATTAAAGCATTCGGACATTCACAATTCCAGTTAAATTTTAAAGATTCTAATAAGAAATGGGTTTTTGCATCAAGTATTGTCAGAATACATCCAGAATTATATCATTAATTAATAGATCAGGAGGTATATAATCTTGTAGGCAGGATGGAATCTTGTCCTAGAAACTTTCAAAGGAGGTGAGCAATGTCAATATTACAACAGTCAGGTTATTTAAATTTTTTTTTAGTCAAGTCAAACCAAATATGCAACTCAAACAATTTTATCTTGATTGTGAGATTACAAAAAGCATTCATTGTGCAATATTTTGGGCCATAAATGCATGTTATACTACAGTTCTGAATTATTTAATTAAATATGTTTATATATAAAGTTTAGTTACAATTCTCATACTGAATCATATGAAAAAAATAAATAAATGCTCTTGCATGAAAGATGTAAAATATATGGAGGAAAATACATAAAAAATCTGTCTTAAGTACAGTTTTTTTTTTGACAAAAAAAATTTACATGCTGAAAGTTAATTCAAAAAATATAAATATATTAAAAAATCAATATTTGAACATAAAATTTTTTAGTGAAAAATTAAAATTCAAAAACATTTAAAATTGACAAGAAAAAAAAAGATGTTTAAATGAAACTTTTTAAGACAAATATTTAATTAATACATGACAGAGTGAAGGTTAAAAATTAAGGAGCAAAAAATGCAAGTTACAATAAATATATGGCCCAAGAACAGAACATTCTTTAGTTCTTTTTCTTATAAAATGCACAGATTCTCTCACACTTCATCCAAGATGCATATCAATATACTATCTACAACCTGAGGATTGACTTTGGACAGCTATGGGAATTGACTATCACAGGCAGTTTTAAATTGGGGAATACATTATGATAGCAGCATAAATTGCCCATGTAGCTACAATCCAGTGTAGTTCACTGAAAGGACCGCTACCATCAATAAACTTGCGTGCAGCAAATTTCATCGTTTCATCTAATATGACAACAGGTAGAGATATCTTTAAAACAGCAATCCATTCTTCGGCAGATAATGGACACACGGAAAACACAGTCTGGAGGGAAAAAGAAGAAAATTCATTATTATAAATATAAATTTTAAAATTTCTTGTAAAAATATTTTGATTAGTTATAAATAGTTTCATGATAATTTCCAATAAAAATTTTATTTAAAATTTTAGTAGTTTGCATTTCATTTTCAAATGAAAGAAAAGAAAAAGAAAGAAATAAATAAATAAAAGAATTTCAATAATGTTACTTACAGCTAAAATATCCACATAAAGAATGATGAAATGTAATGTCATTGACAATGCAATAGCAGATACTAGCCAACAATTGGTCCAAGGTGGCATTAATATTAAGGATTGATTTTCAGACAAACTAAAAAAAAAAAGAAAATACAATAATTTATTTTGTCATAAAATATACACTTTGAATAATTTTCAATTTAATTTAAATTACCTGTTTAATGCATTTAACATTTCAATTGTTACTAAAACTGATAATGCCATTGTCATTGGGTGAGGATCATTGAAAATACTGCAATCGACACCCTGGAATTTTTCTGGTGAGGTATGGCAAGCTAAATGATGAGTGAGTTGATAATAACTAAAATGAGGTCCATTTGGTGCTATCATAAACCACCATGCTGCAGCACCAACTGTTGCAGCACCCACATAACCTAGAAATATATGTTTTTTGAGTTTATAGATAGTCACTAACTCCAGAATTATATATACAACTATTTAAATTTTATAGCACTTAAAACATTTACCAGTCTATGCTTTTAAAGACAACAACTATAATTTTACAAAAAGTAGTAGTAAATGTTATACAGTGAGTGATCAGTTAATGAACATAATCTGTTCCAAGACTTTGTTCACTATCCGAATTGTTTGTTAACTGATCACCACTGTATTGTTGCACTGATCATAATTTTCAATAAAATAATCTCTCAGAAAATCAAAATACAAAATGATTTTTTTGACATATTATAAAAACTTATTGAGTTTTATTGTTATGTTGTTATATTTATACTATTATTTGTAATCTTAATCAATTTTTAAGCACTTATTGAAATTGTCTTGTATATGAATATTATTACTTTCTGGAGAAAAAAAATTACAGAAACTTAAAATTACTTTAACAAATAATAAGTTTACTTCTAATTTAACATTTTAGAAAATTAAATAATTATTACATAATATTACACTACTGTTTTGCTTTAAATATCAATATGTAATTTTATTTTGTTACTATTACATTAGCCCCTCATTATATTGCACCTCTTTATATATCAGATTCATATATATATAGTGCTTTTTTGTTCCCCCAAATTTTAAAAGCACTTGAGTCAATAAATTTTAAAATATCAATTGCCATTGAATTTCTCCTTGCAACAAAATACAGTTTTTTATTCCTACTATTGTTTTTGAAACTCCTATTACAGGTGAAACAATAAATTTGTAAAGATCTAAATAAGCAAAAGAAGTGGACAGATCAATTATCATTTATGTTACCTTTTGATATTAAAAGTTGTNGAAAAATAAAAGGCTGAAATTACAAGGAAGAGTTTCAAAGTTCAGAGGAATACTATCTGATCAGTATTATACCGGGTTGAGAATCAATGTCGACATCTCTTGTGCTCCGAAAAGTTTCAAATTGTTGCCTGAAGACAAGGGAAGACCAATCGATATTCATTATTTTATGTTGCTTCTTGTGTTTGTTCTGTGAAGTGCTCATCATCCAAACATAAAAATCTTTCGTGAAAGTGTTCATTAGCCGATTTATTTGTAGTCCGAACTGTTTGTTAACTGATCACCACTGTATTGTTGCACTGATCATAATTTTCAATAAAATAATCTCTCAGAAAATCAAAATACAAAATGATTTTTTTGACATATTATAAAAACTTATTGAGTTTTATTGTTATGTTGTTATATTTATACTATTATTTGTAATCTTAATCAATTTTTAAGCACTTATTGAAATTGTCTTGTATATGAATATTATTACTTTCTGGAGAAAAAAAATTACAGAAACTTAAAATTACTTTAACAAATAATAAGTTTACTTCTAATTTAACATTTTAGAAAATTAAATAATTATTACATAATATTACACTACTGTTTTGCTTTAAATATCAATATGTAATTTTATTTTGTTACTATTACATTAGCCCCTCATTATATTGCACCTCTTTATATATCAGAATCATATATATATAGTGCTTTTTTGTTCCCCCAAATTTTAAAAGCACTTGAGTCAATAAATTTTAAAATATCAATTGCCATTGAATTTCTCCTTGCAACGAAATACAGTTTTTTATTCCTACTATTGTTTTTGAAACTCCTATTACAGGTGAAACAATAAATTTGTAAAGATCTAAATAAGCAAAAGAAGTGGACAGATCAATTATCATTTATGTTACCTTTTGATATTAAAAGTTGTGTATTTATTGATTTTAACTACTGTATCTTCATTTACAAGTTTGTGAATTTGAAATTTCACATCTTTATGTGAATTGATGGTATTGTGTCAGTTCACAAAAGAAGTGAAGTTTTGAATTCACAGAGAAATGTGTAAGGAAAAGATTTCTTCATTTCTGAACAGAAATTTCTAAAATTTTTATATAGTAGTAACTTTATTTTGCTTTATAGAGAATTTTTACTCTAATTTTATAAGTTTTGATGTTCTATTGTACATTCAATATTTATTTTTTAAATTTTCAATTACTGTATTTATAATCATTGAAAAATATACATAACATAAATTTTTAATAAGCCACTTATTATGAAATAAAGTACTGTATAATAAAATCTATATTTTGTTTTTATATTAACAGTCATCATCATCAGCTTATTCTACCATTTCAGATCATGGTCTACCCTCCCTTTCATAATCGTCTGCCATTTGTGCTCATGTTTGCCTATCGTTTGCATCTCTCCACCCAGTATTGTATTTAAATGTCATTGTTAAAGAAATAATAATGCTAAATGGGCATTCATGGTATCAATGTTTATGTAAACATCAATTAATATGATATAACCACCAAATAAAATTCAGTATTGCAAAACTAAGCTTATTTTATATCAGAAACACTTGTTGATGAAAGACTATAGGATAGAAATTCCACAGCATGCATAATCTGCTTAATTATAAGCCCAGAATTTTTAGTACTCGTTTATAACACGCTGCTGGATATATTGCACTTTTTCTTTGTCTCCCAACAAGTGCAACATAACAAGGGACTACCATATTTAAAAATTTGTTTACCTCCAATAGCGAGGTAACGGAAAAATAGCCATCCTGAAATCAACGATTCATCTGCTTTTCTTGGAGGACGCTCCATAATGTCCAAATCAGGAGGATTGAATCCTAAGGCTGTTGCTGGCAATCCATCAGTAACCAAGTTTACCCATAATAATTGCACTGGAATTAGAGCTTCTGGGAGACCTAAAGCTGCTGTCAAGAAGATGCTGAAATTGATTTAGGAAAATAATAATCAAATTTTACTTCTTTTATCAACTTTAATTTTTCATTTTTATTAAGGAATAATAATAATAATAACTCACAAAACATAACAATAATAATAATAATAATAATAAATGTTATAGATATTACTTAAGTTTGTGCATAAGTTGATTAATAAATATACAAATATTTTTACAAATTTTTAAATCTCAAAATAATAAAACAAAATATACAGTTGAGTCTGTTTAATAGACAATGGATATAGGAGAACTATTCTAAGGAAGATTTATAAGGATCGATCTTTAATCTTATCATAAATCATCTCCTAGGGCACATGGTGACAGAGTCCTCTATACTATAATATTTGTTGAGATTTGATAACCTTCCATTAGTCAGTTTTCTAATAAATGAACAATCGAAAGATATCATTCAGAATCATAATGAACACACATTGCTTTATTGGATACACAATACGCAATTATATTTTATGATATCTTTTTAATATGTATGTGAACAAACAGCACAGATCATAAATATGTTGTCATCTCAAAGGAATGAGGCAAGAAGTGATTAGCAACTATATTTCGAAGATTACGCGACCTAAATACAAAAATCGAGACCTATAACAAGACGTGTTTGTTGCAGACATTAAAAATTTCTAGTTCCAAGAAGATTGTACCATGTAAACTTTCTAAAATGGTGTGTGTCTCTGTATGGTCTGTTAGTATTATTGTCACTTAAACTAACACAAAAGAAAGTAAAAAAAATTCTACAAGAGGCACAGATCAGATGCCTAAGCTGACCAACTCAACTCTATTGAGAACTGCCGATATATTATGGACACAAAAAATGCAGAGAAGAAATAAACAGTAACTGCAGAAATTGTATTGGAAGAGTTTGAAACCATGTACTTGACTTAAATTACTTACAGAAATTTGTCTGATCTATGCCAAAACACTGTAAACCTGTTAAGGATCACAATCATCCTAGAGTTTTTAGATACCACTCAACATTTATATTATGTTTATATTATGTCTTTCAAGCCTATTTCAATGAATCATAATATGTAATAAATTGTATCTTTTTGGCTTATTCTTACTTCTTTTCGGAACTATATATTACAAATCACAACCATAGCTTAAATATGCTACTTTGTATATCTGTCAAACAGTTTTTGTTATATACTATAGGTAATCCAATTTCCATGAGTACTATTGTATTCTGAAAAAAATTAACCACAGATTTTTCCATTAAGAAAAAATGTTCTTCTATTACACAAATTTCATTACATTTATTTTAATAATAATTAAAACATCCATCAAATTAGCCTTTGCAAATTCTAAATTGATTAACACAATTCAATATTAATTTAAGCAAAAAAAAAAAAACTGACAAAGTTACATTTTATTCTTTTCTTTAGAATTTTTTAAAAAAAATAACTAATTAATTATAAAAATACATTCCTTTATTTCCTAAACTACTTTCTCAATATACCTAAATCTCATTCAGTGTGTATAACTCACCCATTAGTTGTGTAGATTTTATATCAACTCTATTAAAGAATCACTTATTTATGCAATTATAAGAACAAACATTTTCATAAGAAACATGCTTAATACATTAAATCAATTTTAAATTAAAACAAATAAAATAACTTTACCTAACCACTTCGCCAATATTCGATGAGATCAAATAACGAATAAATTGTTTCATATTATTATAAATAGCCCTGCCTTCTTCAACAGCTGCAACGATGGAAGAGAAATTGTCATCTGCTAATACCATTTCAGCTGCTGATTTTGCAACAGCAGTTCCTGATCCCATTGCTATACCAATTTCGGCTTTTTTTAAAGCAGGTGCATCATTTACACCATCACCTGTCTAAAATGAAAAGACAAACATTACTATTTTATCATTGTTAATCCAGGAAATAAATTGCAATAAATAAAAAGACTGAAAATTTTGAAATAATTAAGAATATGTAGATGCGATGTCAATTTTACCATAGCAGATATTTCTCCGTCAGCTTGTAAATATTCGACAATCTTACTCTTATGAGCAGGTTCCACACGAGAAAATAATCGTGCCCTTTGACAAGCAAGTCGCTGCTCACTTGAAGTTAAATCATCAAATTCACGTCCAGAAAATGAGAGACCTTTATTCAAGAAATAATTTAAAAATTAAAGTAATAACTAATAGATATGGTGTCCACATAAACATCTGTCCAGGAGCAAGAGAGATCTTTCCAGCATTGCACGAGTGTATCCATATGGTGCTGCTTGTTCCAGTGCTAAAATAACCAAAAGAAATCAATTTATGATGATTTAGCACAATATACAAATTATCTCCAGTTGAAAAGGACAAAGATAATATGTTCAAATAACTGCCTTCAGTGGCAATACAAATACATAGCTAATCAAGCATGGTGTATGGATAGCATGTAGCAATTGTGGTGTCAATGTTCACAAGCCTCTCATAGTCATCTCTCCAGTTCATCAACAAGAAATGGCACTACAGGGTACACATCATATACCAATGATTTTAGGTAACTCCACAAAAAAAAGTATGGAGGGGTAAAGTCTGGAAATGTGAACCTTTTTCTCTCATCCAGAAGTTGCCAAAGTGCTCTAAAAGCCACTGACATAAGTATGTTTGTGAATAAGCTAATATGCCATTACACTAGTGCCAAATTTGTAGTAGTTGGGCAAAAGGAAAATCATCAAGCCCTTTCTCTGCTATCCTGTTTATGATATTTAGATATCAGTCACTATTCGGAATAATATCAATGAATACAGGACCAAGAGGCTGCTCACCCCAAATTCCACATGTTTAGGATAAAATGCACTTGGTGTCACATGCATTCTGGAGCATTCTCTGTATTAATTGATCATCATGGTATTTTTTTAATTCATTTAATCTTTTGCCACTAGATAGATATTTAAGAATCAGTTATTTTAGCACTAGAACAAGCATGCAAAGTATGCATACACCCATGTAATGCTGGAAAAGATCTATTTTGCCCAGGACAATTTTTAAATGAACACACTGTATGTATAATTATATTAATAAAAGTTATACAGTAGAGTGTTGTTTATCCAAATCAATTGGGGACTGGGGTTGTTTGGAAAATTGATATTTCGGATAACCAATTATGTACGAAAAAATATATTAATCTATCGCATGTTGAAATTTTTCTCCGTCATGTGTTGCTTCGCGTTGAATTTTCGTCGATGTTAAGCCTAACGAAGACTATTGTATCGTTAAAAATTATTTTTTTATTTTGTACAAACAAAATAAATATATTGAAAAATATAAAAACAATAAAAAAATTATACTTCAGAAGTTAATTCAGTATCAAAAATGTAAAATATTTGAGGAGCCCAAGACATAGCCAAAGATTGCAGCACCACAGCACTGGCGAAAATTTAAATTTGCTGACTGGAATTCTTTCGGATAATTGACTTTCAGATAAACAATGCTCTATTGTATATGTAATTTTGATGATAATCTATATTGCTAATTTTTCTTTAATATTTTCAAAATTGGTGTTTGAAGGTTTGTTTGTTTCATTAAAAATCTGAATCTCCCATAAATCTTTTTTTTTTTCAAAACTTGCATAATTTCTTTTAATACTAAGAAATAAAGAAAATGAAATAAAAGTAAAAAAAAAAAAAAAAAAAACATCAAAAAAAAAAAAAACATCAAAAATTATATATATAGTTAAATTAACCTATAGGTATAGTCATGGCAACCAAAAGAGAATTACAGAATTTAATGATGATTTAATATAGTTAAAACTTGATATAAATTTCATTAGATCATAAAAACAATTTTCAGAAAAAAATTCCAAAAAAGAAAATTTTAAAAAGAGATTATAATAGAATTAAGATATTACTTCAAAGATTGAACTGAATTATTATTATTATTATCATTATTTGAAATTTACCTGTAGTATCTTCATTTTCCCCAAAAATACCAATTCTGCGGCAGATAGCTTCTGCAGTAGCCTGTAAAGTATTACAATTATTAAATTTTACTTTACATATTAAACTTTATTTATATTAGTGATGCCACAAATAGTGATTTTGCTAAATATGGAAATACTCGGCTACACTCTCGGCTGAAGCGCCGAATGTTCAGCAAAATATGTGTACATTTCACAGGTGACAGGTTACGACCTATCTCATTGCAGTGGGTGCGGTAGCGATACCGTGGGCACATTTGTTTTATTTACGAGTAGATCATGTCACGACGTGTATTATTTGTTCATTGTTACATCAAATTGTGTTACTAATAGTCCTTATTACTAAAAAAAAATATCACTGTTTGTATCACTTTATATAAAAACTGTTCACCTAGATCAGATGGCAGACCTTTACAAGTGGTGGTCAGCAAACACAACAGTATCCAAGCCTGACAGAGTTTGCTATGATTTATCTATCATCTCCCGTCAGTAGTGTATATAGTGAGAGGCTATTTTTAGAAGCAGGTATAGTTTATGAGGAAAAGCGCAATTATTTGCTATCAACAAATGCTGAAAAAATTGTTTTCATTCATCACAACTTACCATTGATAGATTTTAAGTATTAAATGTAATAATTTGTGATTAAAATAAATATGTTTTTGAGTAATATGTGAGTTTTTTTTCATGATTTGGTATTCGGCATGCAGCCAAATAGTATGCAACATTCGGCCAAATACCAAATATTAAAAAAAGTAGCCGAACAGGCCGAATACCAAATAGTAGCCGAATATTCGTTGCATCTCTAATCTATATCACTTAAATCAATGTTTATCATTAATGCACATTTAATTGTAATTTAAGATTGATAATATCTGGTAATTAAATCTTCAGAATAAACAGGAAAAATTACTGAGTTAAATATTTTTTTAAAAATTTAGAAGAATAGTATATTTAAATGTAAAAAAAAAAAATTTACTAATCATTAGTAAAATTTTTTAAACATTAAAAATATTTGGAGCTGGACATGTATCTCATTCAGTGAAATATATCTTTAAATATATCGTAATAACCAAGGTATTGAATATTTAATTATAAAAATTTAATATCAAAAGAATATATATTAATTAATATAGTTTCTTTAGTAAATAAAGTAAAACCATGTTTAAGATATTTATATTAAACATAAAATAATTTCTTGATACATTATATATCTCACAAACCTTATTGTCTCCGGTTATGACTATTACTCGAATACCAGCTGCTTTACAACATTTTAAGGAATCGCAAACTTCTTTTCTTGGAGGATCTAACATTCCAACAACACCAATAAATGTCATGCCCACCTATAAATTACATATTAGTATCAATTAATAAACAAATCCAAGGGCAAACTATTTAGATCAGATTTAACATATTTATTGGAAAAATTGTTCAAATTAATATAAATAACTGCTGGCCAGATGGCAACATAGTTTTATGATGATTGGATTACAGTTCTGATAGTTTGGGTCCTGTCTGTTTGCAGATGATTAATTCAAAACAATAATTTTTATGATGATTATCTCTCCACTTGCAGCAAAAATAATTCACAAATTTGATATATCATCATCATTATAAAATAAACATTAAAAAATATTTCATTTGGTATTCTTGAAAATAAAATAAAAATTCACATTTTTTCACATTAACTAACCTCTAGTTTTAACTTCTGTGTAAATCAAAAATTTAAATTAAAATATTAAGATAATTATATTAAATTATTTGAATAATTATAAATTTTTTTAAAAATTTATTTTTGCAATAAAAAAACCCACAAATTATGATAACATCTTCCCCAAAGATTAAATAGCATGTACACAAATTTTGGTGTCAATCAGCTTATTGGTTGGAGCTACAGAGCCTATTGAATAGGTCAACTGTAATTATGATCATCCTATATATAAACTACTTGAAGTATGACAGTTTAAGCAGCTTTCATCTCATTTATTTCAATTTATCACAATTAAACTTAACACAAGACACTATATATTTACAGTAATAAATTTGTCTTTCGATCAACTTCATGTTCTAATATTCAATATGTCAATGATTAATCTATTAATTTATTAAAATTATTGAATTCAATTAAAATTTGGAATCTAAAGAATGTATTTGCAAATATTATCATCAGATAGATAACTTAAATAAATACAAAAATTTTATATTATATTAATAATTAACATATAGCTATGAATTTAGTTCTTTTCATAAACCATACTTCATATGATGAAAATTTGGATGATTCTGTAAGATCCATATCATCTACTTTTGGTGGAGTGTCCATTGTAGCCAAAGCCAAACATCTTAGTGTGTCACGTCCTGTTCCATACTGTTTTGTAAGTTCCAAAATACGACTTTTTAATGAAGATGTCATGGGAACTTTGTTTGTTCCAATTCTCACATGTGAACACCGATCAAGAACTCCTTCAGGGGCACCCTATTCAATAGCAATAAAAATAAAAAGTAAATATCTGACATTAATAATTGTTTACTTATTTTAAAATATAAAAATTTACCTTGCAGAACATTTTTGGTCCAGCTCCTAACCTAGAAACTTTAGTAGGAATGCAGTACACACTCATAGATTTTCTATCACGAGAAAATTCCAAAGTAAATTCTTTTTTCCACATTGACTGAATACTATGATTTACAACAACTGCAGATTCCCTCCTTGAAAGTCCTGTTTTATCAACTCCCCAAGGATTCATTTTCTCTGCAAGAACTACTAAAGCAGTTTCTGTTGCCTCTCCAACTTTTTCAAATATTTGTTTATACTGAAACAATAAAAAAGTAACATATTTATTGGATTAAAAACAAAGGTGCAAATATTGCTTTAAACATTAAATATAATAACAACATAATGTAATTAATTAATCCTTTTAAACCAAAAATAAAACTACTTAACTGTTTACCATTACAATATCAATATTCATCTTCTCAGAATTTATTTTTTATCATAAAAACAACTGAAGACAGGAGTGAATGAAGATGTTACATTACACAATCAAAGTTTTTAGTGACTCAATGTTCAATTTTTTATTACGTAATTACAGTGCCTCGTAATTACGGTGCCTCGTATAACATATGCCTCGAATAACAGACGCTGCGAATAACGGACTTTGTTTGGCTGTTATGTGACTTGAGCAACGGACTGGTTGCAGACAACAGACTTTCCGTTCGGCAGTTACGCGAGATGACCAATGGACTTTCTATGAACAAGTGCAAATGATGTTTCCACTGTTTTGCCGTTGCCAATGACAATATGTTATTTTTATAATATATTAGTATTATTAGAATATATTATCAGTATATCTGAAGTACAGAGTGTTGGGATTAGGCTTGCTCCCTTGTTTATTAGGTACATGAACACAGTGCAGGGTATTTACATTTATTCAAGTGTTGTGCAAATCATGGCTTCTAAAAAAATAGAAAAGTGATTTCAATTGAAACAATGCAAGAAATCATCAGAAGGAGTGAAAGTTGACAAAAACTTCCTTGTCGAATGGGGAGAGGTTCAGGAGTTTACCAACATTCATTATCCAAACAGAGCTGAGTCCAACAGGATCAATGATCTCTACATTGACACTCTTGCCCATCATTTCCAACAGGTGTTGAAGAAGAGAGAGAAACAGACCACCTTGGACATGTTTTTCAAGAAGCCAGCAGGAAAAAACAAAGGATGGAACAAGAGGAGTTGACCCCGCAAGCTCCGGTAGCCTCTCCTGAATCTGATTAAAAAACAATAAAAAAAAGACCCGCTGCAATGTGTAAAAAGTCTGTACCTGTATGACTTGTGTGAAGAAAGTGTTCTTCCACCTCCTCCTCACAACATCTGACTACTGGATATAATTGGTGACTGCTCCATTTTCATTTTTTTATGGTACAGTACGGTTATTTTATGCTGCGGAACGAATTATATGTTTTAACATGTATTTCTATGAAAAAATGCGTTTCGTATAACGGACTATTCACTTAACGGACGTGCACCTGGAACGAATTAAGTACGTTATACAAGGCACCACTGTATTTTGATGTACATATATATAACTATGAAATAGTGTCTTATAGACAATATTACAGTGTTGTTTAACTTCTGGGATATTTCACAATGAATGTGAAAGATGATACATAGAGAATATCTTTACCTTAATGGACAGTCAGGTATTGAATGATTGACACCTTCATCCACTCTTGTCTTCAATTAAATCAATATTTATCTATGATTTGTTTATGATTTCAATTGTAAATGGAAAAATTTTGACATTATCTCTCAATAATTTTTAAAAATAATTTATTTGTATAAAATTTTTAAAAACTAAAATTTAATTACTCAATGCATAACAAATGTATCTTTAATAATAAACCAGTTTAATAAACAATATTATATATATACAAAAAAGAACAGCATCCTCTGGCATTCTGCACCAGCAATAATGCCTGAGGATGCTGTTTTCCACATTTGCATTTTATTGTGGAGGCAGAGCTTCAAAAGAAAAGTTGTCTCTGTGTTTGTGAATTTTTGTGGACTGTCACCGGTGTGTTAAAATGACAAATAAGAAATGGAAGCAAAGTATTTCTTTGTACATACTTAATATTTATTAAAGGTAAATACCATTGGTCATATTTTAACTTTTTACATAAACCAGTTTATCATTAATGCTGTTAAATTGGATTATTATCGTACAATAAGCATGTCTGTTCTTCATAGTGAATTCAATTTTATTTTCATTTACTTTTTCAATTTCTAACTGCATCTAATACTAAGAATATTCAGATGTTTTATAACTGTCATTTTACAATACAAATAAGTCTCTAAAGTCATGTTATAAATATTGCTCTATAAAAATATAAACGTTGTAATAAATTACATTTTTCAAGAGATCAAACAAACAATTCACAAGAAATAATAATAAAAATTCTTAATTTTATTATGAATTTTAATATGAAATAAGTTTATTAACTTACCTCATTAAAATCAATACTGGAATCGTTACACATAACACAGATTGTTCCCAATTCGTAGAGAGTTTCGTAATCTGAACATCGCACTTTTTGTCCATTTAAATATCTAACAGATTAATAATTAAAGCAGAAAAAAATTAGTTTGGTAAATGTCAAAATTAAATAAATGTAAATCAAAATAATTAAATAATTTTATTTTAAAAAATCTAAAAATCACTACTACTCTGATAATATTTTTGATATTCAAACAGCAATAATATACTAGAATTCTTAAAAAGTGATTTATTTGTTCATTTATAATATAGTGCAACACATGGTAAAAAGTAAATTCTGTAAATTGTTAGACATACACTGATAATAAGTATTGAAGATCATACAATTATGAATTATAATAAATAGATGAACAAATAAATAAATATAAATTTTACTGTACATTTTTGTTTTTGACATTCAATGTATAAATATGATATTATTACATTATTAATAAATCTAAATGCAATGATAAATATCATATTTTGAACATTAAATGCCAAAAACAAAAATATACAGTAAAATTTATTTTTATTTTATTTGTTCATCTATTTATTATTATATACATTATTATTATATTAATAATATTTTGTCATTTAATTTAACTTAATTAAGTATATTTAAACATGAATTTTTGGATGTCATTTATATTAGATGTAAATTTACTTGGTTTTTATTNATCATCCAATACTAATCACACTTCACAAATATATTCTTATGCTATTCTACAAGTCTTATAAAATGATAAACTTTACTCACATATCTCCTATTGGTTCATATGTAGAACCTGTAACTTCAAACTCATGAAAAGCTATTTCATTGCCTTCTGCTTTATTGAGAATAAAGAACTAAAAATTTGGGGAGGAAAAAATATATATATAAAACACTCTTTTGTCAGTAAATATATGTTAAATTTAAGATAATAAAAATTACAAAATATTCTGTTAATTTTTAATCTCAATTAAACTGTGCCAGAGTATTTTGATATCACAATTAAATTTCCATTTAGCACTGCTATTTCTCTCTCTGTCTCTCTCTCTCTCTGAAGCTGACACTAATTCAAGTGCTAATCTGTCTGAAGCACTTCAAACAATAAGAATGATGATTTTATGATGTCATTTGCAATGTAAAATTGTACATTTATTTATATACACTAAAAGATTCTCTAGTTAATATTAATGGGGAAGGACCATTCATAAATATTCATTGATGCATTATGAGTGAGTGTTATATAAAAGTTTGACTACATAATCAAGCAAACTAAATATGCTATCAAGTGTTTATAAAAAGCATAATTAATTTAAACAAATAAAATATAGTAAACAATATAAAAATCATGTTAAGTGTTTTAAGAAAGACAGCATGTACATATATATGCATGCCATAATTTCCATCTTTATACATAAAATTCCATAGAATTTCCTCAAATAATAGAAGTCATAAAAACCATAGGAATATCTAAAATGAAAATCATGAAGTGTGAGCACACAGCAAAACTTGACACCCTGAAGAAATGATTAAAAACTTTTAAATTTTTAAGTTTTTTTTAGGTCTCTTCTAGATCTAGAACACTTCATTAATTCTGATTAGAAAAATTTCAATGTTTAATAATTTCAAGTGTGTGTATAACAGATCTATTTCCCAGAAATAAGTAATTTGTGTAATAGGACATATGCATGAAATTCTAATGTTTGCTAGATATAATAATAAAGTAATTCTAATAAATCCTCAAGCCTACTTCATAATAAGATTTTCTATGCAATTAAAATAAGACCCCTTTCAAAAGTTTTCTATCCCAAAACCAAAAATATTTAATATAATTTTTAAACAATAATAATTTTCCATGGTCTACTATTTAACCTTTACAAGTTTTTTATCACCACCAGATAAATGGTTTAAGGTAATTAAAAAAACATTCATCAATTTGACTAGCAATTTTATGGTGTATTTTACAATTTCACTTAAAATTCTGATATTTTTGCATGCAGATTGGATATATTGGAATAAAATTATTCCAACCTAATTATTCCAAAGGAGTATAAAATATCAGTAAATGATAGTAACTTAGTTTAAATCGTTATGGTTTGCTATGGTTAATCAAATATTAATGAACAAGATGATCACAAAATTGTTCATTTTGTTCATGTAAGATAAGTAGTATTTATTTATGAAGATGGCTAAATCAAATGCAAATTAAAATGCATCTCATCAAATTCAAGCATGTTTGTAAACAGAAAAGCAGCTTTATTTGTCTATGTCTCAACATATCCAAACTGGAGTTAAATTCATTTTTATTGTTTAATTAAGACATTTCAAAATATATTATTTTCACTGTGTAAATTCATAATTTTAAATGTGCATGACAGTAAAATCAATAAGATTTAAGTCATGGATCTTATAGTTCATTCTGAATATAAATTAAATTGAATAATTGCTATGATGTAGTTTTCGGATATATTGTAGCTCAAAATATATGTAATTATTTCATTTTCAATTAAAAATGAATATCTATGGATTTTAATAATTCAGATGATAATTTTTTACTTCCAGATTTCTCAATTTTTACATTACACTAAAATATATATATATATATATATAATATGTTTTAGTTTTACTTACCCTGCTTACAGACATCTGATTAGTTGTTAATGTTCCTGTTTTATCAGAACAAATAACTGAGGTACATCCTAATGTCTCTACAGAAGGAAGAGATCTTACTATTGCATTTTTTTTGGCCATTCGTCTTGTCCCTGATTAAAAGAGTAAAGTATATTAAATTATTAATATTTCAAAATTCAACCAATTAATAAAATTTCAAAGTCATTTACCAAGAGCAAGACAAGTAGTAATAACTGCAGGTAAACCCTCTGGAATAGCAGCAACAGCTAATGCTACTGCAATCTTGAAATAATATATGGCACCCTTGATTAAATAAAAATAATTACATAAAATACATTTTATCAAATAAAAGAAAAATTACTACTTTCTAAAGGAAATATTCCTATTAATAATTTTATCAAAGTCTTAATCTTTATTTCTAATTAATATGTTAAATCATGCTTTTAAAGTATGCAAGTTCATTGAATTTAATAACATTCCTATTAAATAAAATTAAAATATCTTTAACCTAAAATTTTTTTTGAAATTTGTAATTTCCAAGCAGAAATAATAACAATTAAAATCTATCCATAAAAATGTTACCATTTAGAGGTAAAGAATGACTGTAATGAGCCCAAGAATTTAAATGGAATATGAAGTTAAATATTAATTTTACATTAGTATAAATATTAATGAAAATGTTAACTTCACAAGTGAACTGGAAATATTTTATATTAATAATTTTACAAAATTCATACTGTAATATAAATTTTAAAATTAGATAAACAGATATCAAATATAAAAAAATTCAATATCATCATTATTATTATACAAAAAAAAGCACAAAGCAAATATGAAAAACCAATCATTAGCAGATATTCTACTAAACTGATAATGTTGATCTATCAATGCTATTCCATCAATAAATAAAATTTTTTTGTATGCTCTCATAATCAAATATCCTTTTTTTAACATAAATTATTTTTTGCAAATAATCTACCATGTTCTATAAGTCAACATATTACATGTTGACTTATAGAACAATCTGTAATATGGAGAAAATGAAAAATGTAAGGTGGTAAAATGGAGGGTATTTTTTCACAATTATATACAGTAGAGTGTCATTTATCCGAATCAATTAGGGACTGGTGTTGTTTGGATAACTTATTTTTCAGATAACCAATTACATACAAAAAAATATATTAACCTATTCCGTGTTGAAATTTTTCTCCGTTGTGTGTCGCTTCACGTTGAATTTTCGTCGAAGCCTAATGTGAATTTCTTAAAATAATTGTGGCTATTGTATCGTTAAAAATTATTTCTTTATTTTGTACAAACAAAATAAATATATTGAAAAATATAAAAACAAAAAAAAATTATACTTTGGAAGTTAATCTAGTATCAAAAACGTTCGATTCAGCATGACACAGTCTGACTGGAACGCTTTCGGTTAACTGACATTTCGGATAAACGATGCTCTACTGTAGTTGTGATGCTGACAATAGATAATAAACAAATAAAATCAAACAGAAAAGAATATAATAAAGTTTTTGATGTTATAATTTTGCCTGTTTGTATAAAATAAGACAAGCAAAATGGAAGAAGGAAAACAAATAACTGGCCAAGAAATGTATGAATATTGATGTTCAACTTACTATTTTATTTTGTTACACTGCATTTCTTTTTCTATTCACAATATTCAACAAATAAATTAAGTTCTTGTAAACACTTGCCATCTCAGAATTACAAAATAATTTATACATCTATAATATTGGTATTTTCTTCATTTATTTTTCAAATGATTAAAACTAAATGCATGTCACAGATGTATAAAACTAATGAACACACTGTCATATTATTTTGTTTGCAATTCATTTATTGGGAGATAAATGTTTTGTGAACTGAATAAAAAAACAACAACAAATTTAAAATTTTTTCCTGCTCTTTCTCATCTATTTATACAACTGGAGCTTCAAAATGACAACAAGCACAATTACTTAAAAATACATAAGTTTAGATTACTCAATCTTTCTCATAAATTATTTTTTGTATGAATAATAATTACTTATTAGACAAAACAATTGTTAATCCATAAAGATTAGATTTTTCAGTAACAGTTGATATTACTGCAATAAACAAAACATATATTCAACTGTCTTATATTGAAAAAAGTAGAGATGGACAAATCTATCCATGAATACTCTAATACTAGAAGATCTATGTACAGTAGAGCATCAATTATCCAACCCCCGATCAACTGTCACATCGGTTAACCGACCGCGTTCTAGTCGGCAAATTCAAATGTCCGCTGGTGATGAGGCACTATAATATTTGGCTATGTCTTGGCTACTTTAATATTATTTTCGTGAAATTTTTTGTGTTTTAGCTGGCAACACTGGTTCGACCATAAAAGGGATGCCAATATTTAAACGAGGCTTAATTTTCTAATTATGAGTGTTTGTTTTGTGAGCAATAAAATAATTTTAAAACGACACAATAGCAACGATTATTATTTTTAAAAAATTTTGTTAGGCTTAACATTGATGAAAATTCAACGCAAAGTAGGTTAATAGCAATATACTAATATATAATACTAATTACACAGGATATAATAATATACTATACTAATAATGTATTTTTTCATACTTTTCGGTTATCCATTTTTTCAGTTATCCGACCAACCCCAGTCCCCAATTGAGTCAGATAATCGATGCTCTACTGTATATCTGAGTTCTTTGAATATCCCACTGATAAATTGAATACTATGAATATTTCTAATATCATGCCATATCTAAAGTCAACATTTTTTCAGCTAGAGTTGCCAGATATACGGAGTGAATTATCCCAAAGTGTTTGCAAAATTTTTCCAAATTACAGAGTTTATTGAAAAATTTCCCACAATATCACCAATATTACAGATACAAATTTTTTAAAATTCATAAAAAATTAGCAAATTCAATTTTCAAAATTATGAACTGTACATTAATAGAAGAGTTAAACAAATTCTAATACAAAAAACTGTGATTTTATCTACTTTTGTTTTTGAGAATTTTTGAAGAAGGATTTTCCTACAGAAAAATCATTGAAAAATAATGACAATTGTTGGAGATCAAGTACATACATAACCAAAGAAGTTATAATCAGCTTTAAGAAATATGAGACATTTAAAGACAAAGTCAATTTGATCATACTTCTTACTTTTAGTTATATCAGGCTGATGTTATAAAAATCATATAACAACATCCTGATAGAACTCTAGATATTTTAACATGCTTAATTAGAATTTTCTCCACTTAGGCAAGCAATATTAGCCATTTTGGCAATATGTGGAATGCAACAAAAAGTTAGAAAAAAAAAAACAATTTTAATAATGAAGTTAAATTATCATTAAATAAAAAATTATATCTTCCCCAATTTTCCATTTGAAAATATAAAACTCCCCACAAAATTTCCTAATTAACACTTCATTTTTCCCAGTAATCTAGAAAAGTTCCCCATTTTAAATAAAAAACCTCCCAAACTGGCAACCCTATCTTCAGCTGATTTAATTTGCCACAAAAGCAGAAGCAGACTAGATCCTGAAAAGTTTCAAATTCTTATTTTCTTACTTAAAAATCTGCAGTTGGTGAAAATGAGAACAATTATTGATTAATCTATTGTAGTTAAGATAACAGTACTAAAAAGAAAGTACTGTAAAACTCAAAGTCAAATAAAAACTTTGAAATTTCATTTCTTAGAACTTACTAAATTGTTTTTTCTTTTTACTTTATCAATTTATTATATAGAAATAAATAAAAGTATTAACTAAATAAGTTACATAAGGTAATTAAGTTCACTAAGTATAGTCAAACTTTTAGGAATGAACTATGTGAGATCTGAATAGCCCTGGGTCTAACTAACAATTTAAAAATAAAATTAAATTTTTGTACAAAAATATTCTTTCAATTTGATGTGAAATAAACGGTTTTCTAATGTGGGAAAACTGATAAAACAGCTACTTCCTTTAACGGAAACTGAAGCATCCTTTGTTTTTCCCTTATCTATTAAAAATCTCACCACCCTGGAAATTGTCGACCCCTCAATAACTCCCCTTTTCATCCGTTCACGTGGATGAAGACAAATAAGCTGATTGGCCATAAATCATTGGATACAGGCAAAGATCTGCTTGATTCGAGGAGTACGTCGAAAGATCTCTTAGGGAAAGGAGGTATCCCATATTGTCTCCCTAAGGTCAACGCCCTTAGTTAGGAGTACACCAGAAGATCCCAAGAAGGGAAGACGTAGTCCATTCAAGCTCCTAAGGCCAACACTCTTAGTTATGAGTATCTTATCCAGAAGGCCAACGTCCCCAGACATAATTTTCCCATGTTAAATTAAGTTTAGTTAGACATACTGAAGATAAATCTTATTTTTGTGCTTATCAAGACCCCTCCATGAACAGAACTCAGAGAATTGGAGAATGAAGTAAAATCGACAAATCAAGAAAAAGATAAAGTCAACTAAGAGGTTCTATGTTTATCATGAATTTGTGAGCTCTCTCTCTCGGCACGTATATTTTGATTTACAGGTATACCTCGCCTTACGTCGGTAATTGGTTCCAGGAGAACGACGTAAGTCGAAAAACGACGTAAATCGAATTTACTTGTCTCCGAATCTAGTTGTCACTAGGCTAAACCGTAAATTACTATTCCCGGTTCTGTATTTTATTTATTAATGCATTTTTAATAATATATGGTTAATAAAAATCTATTTTAAGCTTACAAACAAATAAATTTTAGTTTTTAATATAGTACAGAAAAAAGTAATCTAAATTTACGAATGCATGTACTGTAAATANTTAGATTCACTGGTGTCGGGAATCCTGACGTAGGAACAAAGAATTGTGAAATTCTTTAGTTCCGCTTTAAATATTCAACTGTAAGTCCCTCCACACTCGAATTTCCTTAGATTGGGAAAAGCCACTCTCTTGGATAACTAGAGAACTAGTTTCACCAACTAGAAGCCGATTAAGTGATACAAGAGTAATAAACTACTCTGTACCCCCGGCTAGCTCTCACAACTATGTTGAAAACATAATTCATTCCTAAAAGTTGTTCAAAAACCAATATGTTCTAAAATCAAAATAAATTTTTCCATAAGAAATATAAAATGGATTAATCTGTTCCTGACCTAAAACAAAGCCTTTTTTTCCTAAATCTTTTTAGCTGTATTTCATGCATAAAAATGCCTATAAATGCAATATATTATATTAACAAATATTAATATTATAATATATAATATTATTAACTTTTTGTTATTTAATTTAACTTGAACATATTTTAACATGAATTCTTGGATGACATTTACATTACATGAATGTCAATTAATATGATTTTTATTAATTTCATTTAGATTCAACTATGGCATGTACCAAAAAAACAATAGTAGTATCTTTCCCACATGCATATTGAAATTTAATTTAAACAGTAACATCATTGATGGTCTGTGTTGTGATGTCTAATGACTAGGGCTGTGGAGTTGCGTAAAAATCTACCGACTCCAACTCCGACTCTGTTTCATATACATAACAAGTTGGTAAGTAAACGGGAGTCGGAGTTGGCAGATTTTTTGACGACTCCGACTCCGGCTAAAACACCAAAACTCCACGACGCCACAGCCCTGCTAATGACACAAGGCAATCTCAGTGCCACTAACTTCCGAATCAGTAGTCCTGTCATTGATTGGATGGCTGTTGCCTTTCCTTAACCTGTCCCGAGATGTTATTGTGATTATGTTATTCCCGAGATATCTCGGAGTCGTGACCTCTGACCTCAACCGGTTGACCCAAGATATCTCGTTTCAGCATTGGAACATTTTGAAACTAAATGTTATAATTATACTTAATTATAATTAACTATAATGCTAGTTGTTATAATTTTTATATTAAAACTAACTTTCAAAATATAAATTTTTTGGTTATTACATTTATTAATATATCTATTTTGTTTGTGCAAAATAAAAAAAATAATTTCAGACAATACAATAGCCACAATTATTTTCAAAAATGTGTAATTTTCATTAGGCTTAACATTGACGAAAATTCAACATGGCACCACACACAATGAAGAAAACATTGACCATCTGATAGGTTAAAATAGAAAGTACAGTAGAGTATCAATTATCCGAAAACTGATCAACCGAAACATCAGTTCACCAAAAATATTCCAGTCAGCAAATTCAAATTTCTGCTAGTGCTGTGGTACTGCAATATTTGGCTATGTCTTGTAAAGATTAATCAATTTGTTTTATTATTTTTGTTGGTGTGTGTGTTTTAGCTGGCAGCACTGGTGCGACCATGAGAAGGTACTTAAGAATGCACCAGTATTTGAACGAGGCTTTTTTCTCCATCGTGAGTGGTGAGTTTTGCTTGTTTTGTGTGATGTTTTTCTGAGGACTGTGTGGGAAGATGTGTCATGCTGATTCAGAACGTTTTTGATACTAGATTAACTTCTGAAATATAATTTTTTTGTTTTTATATTTTTCAATATATTTATTTTGTTTGTGCAAAATAAGGAAATAATTTTTAACGATACAATAGCCATGATTATTATTTAAAAAAATTTTTTGTTAGGCTTAACATCAACGAAAATTCAACGCAAAATGACACGCAATGGAAAAAAATTTCAACATGGTATAAGTTAATATAATTTTTCGTACATGATCAGTTATCTGAACAATCCCAGTCCCAATTGTTTCGGATAATCGATGACCTACTGTATAGGGAGTTGATCATCTGTGGACAGCGCTTGCCGAGTAGCTTGTTTGGCAGCTAAGTTATCATATAGCAAACCTGTGCAATTATGAGTTCAAAATTCTGTTCATAGACCAAATCATTTGAAAACCAAGGTTTGATTGTAGTTGAGATATTCAAGTATTTGAAACATTCAAGATCTGGTTTGAATTCAAAAAGTAATAGTTGCCCATCTTTAAAAATTTTAGAGATTATTTAAAAACCATAAAAATAACATCAACATCTATATTTTGAACTTTTATTAATCTGTACAACAGATTTATATATAGTTCTAAGAAAATATATTTAATTATTTTTAAAAACTCAGATTTTCTCAATTAAATATTACATTACCTTATAACGAAATTTTGATTTCATATTTAATCTAATTAAAATCACAAAATACATATGATAAAAGACTTAAAAATTAAAAGTAATTATCTTTATTTAGAAAACATAGTAATAATAATAATAATATCATCAGCATCTATTTTCTCTCTGAGATGGAGATAAAATACCATATTTTGACGAGTATGTCACACTTTTTTTACTACTTTTTGGGGCTCAAAATCATGATGCATCTTATACTCGACAGGTAACCATTTTTACAGTGAAATTACCTACAGTAGTGGTCCACTCTAGGGACCAACCTGTGCAGTAGTCCATTAAGCAGATGGGTCCTTCAACCGAATGGCTAGAGTATCTAGATTATCAGAGTAGCGACACACGAGTCATAACCGCCGTGTTCTGTCGACTGTCATCACATGACCTCTGAGTTTACATTAAGAAATGACAATTATTTCAGTTTAATAAAGGTATTGATTCATCCATTCGTCATATTCTTGAATAAAAAAAAACGAATAAAATGCATCTTTAGACAATCCTATTAAAACAGTTTTTTTCTAAATTTTTTGTCTCAAAATAGGGGTGCGTCTTATACTCGTCAAAATATGGTACTTTATGCAGTAATACATATTACTAAATTAAATAGCAGTAAAATTCCATTTTACAGATTTTTCTACAGACTATATGCATTGTTTTCTAAAAATGTATTAAAATAAAATCTTCCACTATTTAATGTAAATATTAATTTAAATACAAAATAAGTACTTTTATCCAGGAACCACCATGAGCAGGATCATTGAAGTGTCCAATATTAATTGCCCATACTGCAACACAAATAACAGATATCACTTTAGAAAGTTGTTCTCCAAATTCATCAAGTTTTTGTTGTAGAGGAGTTCTGACTTCTTCAGTTTCAGACATTTCTGTCCTAATTTTACCTACATAATTTTAAAATTTATAATTATCAAAATAAAATCTTTAACTATTTAAATAAATACTTTAAAAAATTAATTTATTACTACTATGCTGTAATTAATGGCTATTATTTTAATTATTCTTTTCTTTCTTACAATTTGTTTATTGTTGCTTAACTAATTTCATGTATTTGATTACATAGATATTTATGGATTACTGTTAATATAAAATCTGACACTTTCAAGTTGCAGCTGTAATTGGATGTGTCTTCTACAGCAAATTTAATTTGTAATCTCTTTCAATTTTCGCTTCTAATTTGATGAACAATAAACTTTAAGAACTTAAAATTATCAGTAATCATTTTTAAAGTCAGATCCATGTTGACTTTTTCCTTCATTTTTGATTCTCTCTACCCTACAGATACTAAAAGGGTCTTTATCCATACTCTCCACAGGTTTGATTAGACCCACAATGGGAGCAACCAGGTGGCAAGAAATGACAGCTTGACATGTCTAAGACTGACTGATCATGAAAAATTCTTGAGTTTGTTTGTCTGGATTTGTTTTCAGGTTTCCCAGAGAGATACACAGTTCAGTTATCTGGCTGTCTCCATGCTGAGATTAATCCAATGCAATTAAATATAAAATATTCCAAACACTAAATTTTTTCGTGTCAATTATAAACTTAAACTGCAACATTTGCTTACTTTGACAATAACCATTGCAATTTTAATTTAATATTGAAAAATACAAAAGCACAAGTATAAATATATACAATAACTAATTTCTAAATAACATAAAAAGCTGACATAATACTTTTCTTCATAGTACAATATTAATTATATGATAAATTTAATTATTAGGGAATTCTAACTGTCCTATTATCAATTTAAAAAAATCCAAAATAATCAAAAATAAAATGTAATTACCTATGGCTGTTTCTAATCCTGTTCCAATTACAATTCCTTTTGCTTTACCAGCAGCAATATTAGTCCCCTGGAAATTGAAAAATGGTTCACTTACTAATAAATATATAGTAAATAATGATATATGTTATATATAAATATATTAATATTTAGAAATATAAAATATTATATTATTCTTTTGCATAAAATGGAAAAGTAAATAAAAAAATCTATTAATAAACATCAAGAAATGTATTCTGATTTAGGCTAACAAACAAACAAAATAAAGAAATATATAAATAATGAATTTAATGTGTTTTATCACCTTTAATGTTTACTTGGTCTCAAAAATTGAGGTTTGTACTAGAATCAGGTATAAAGTCAACTTGATGTAGCTCTATTTGTATAGTTCTTCACACTACTTGGTAATTTGTATATATTCCATTGCTAGAGTAGAAATGATATGTTATTATGGTTCCAATTTTGATTTTGGAACAGCTTAGTGTTTTTCTTTAACTGAAGTCAAGTAAAAAGTGTCCAGTAGATAAATCTCCTATAAAGCTGTTTGAGCATTATCCACTATACTGAAGAACATGTTAATATAGATGTTACAGTGGGATACTATGTATCTGGTAAGTTTCATGCGTTACATACTGACAACATAAAAGCTTGCTGTTAAAATGTTGATTGTATAATAATTTTGATTATGATTTGCTATAACTGATTGCCTAAATGACATTTTCTATCAATGATGGGTTGTAGTGGTTATATAAAATGGCCTCCGAGATCTTCCAATGTAATGCCACTGAATTTCTGCTTCTGCATATCAGGGCTTCATCAAAGACAAGATATATGTACAGTATTACCCATACCAGAAATCTTGGATGATCTTAAACAGGGTTACAAATGAGCTGGGCATTAGTTAGAGTCAATGAGATAGAGTCAAGGTATGGCAGAAGTTGAATTTCATTGGAAGGTGTGTTGAAGTACTGGTGAAAACAATTACACTAAAAATTTATACTGACAATGCTTGAAGCATTATTGCTTAATTCACAACAAATGTCAAATCTACATTTTCAATAGTTTGATGACAATATTTTCAAAATTAATTATTATTTACTGCATTATGAAACCCCCTTTATATTAATATTCTAAAAATTGCATACAATATGTACCAGCCATAATGTGTTTTTACACTCTGCATTGAGTCTGTATGTGATCATTTTATAAATGTATAAAATGTTTGAAATTATTAATATGAATAAAATAAGAATTTACAACAAAACAGGAATACAAATATTTAAAATTATATACCAATAATCTAAAACTGATCAATATAACCATATGGCTAGATACTTACAGAAAACAATATATTCTTCTTATCCTGATTTACAGCTCTAGTATCTGGAATAGGATCTGTATGCTTAATAACGGATACAGATTCTCCTAAATAATAAAAAATTTAATTAGTGTAAGAAATTTTAAAGTGAAAATGAATCAATCTTTATTATTATTGATTTTTGTAATTAATATTTATAAAATTCAGATTTTACATTAAGTTTTAATGTATGCAAAACAGTTTAATATATAAATATTTAAGATTTAATGAAGGATCACAAATTTTCAAGTAACTTAAATAGTTAAAATATTTGGCACTTTATCAAAGAATGTAGTTCATATCCTAAGACCAAAAATTTTTTCTTCTACACAGATCAATTTCTTTTTAAAAAACATAATTTATATACTGTAATAAACAGGTTGAGTTTGTTTATTAACTCTAATTGTTAATAAATGAACTTAGCCAGATAACCAAGGCAGTTAAGGCATCAGTCTGTTACTGAAGGATATGGGATCAATCCAGGAGGTTAAAAAATCCAACAATTTTATAGGAGTGATCTGTCCCAGATATGTTACATCTTGTCCCTCACCAGCCAACTGTCCCATTGCAAGCTTGGCCTAACCCACAATGGGCCTGAGAAAAAAAAAGATCTCCTACAGGCCTGTAGGAGAGCTTAAGATTTCATATGACAATTAGTTTTTTCCAGGAAAAAAAACAAAACAGTATGAAATCTTTTTAAATTTCCACAGCCTTCATTAATTAATATAAACATTACTTTTGAACTAGTTTAGTTTCTTTGACTACTAATCATATGAAAATAATTTTTATATCATTTTAATTTGAATATTTTTTGATGCAAGTTTTATATAAACTGTGTTTATCAGCATTTCATATATATATTGTTAATGATATATATATATATATATATTGTTAATGAAAACAAGTACTGTAATGTAACAAGTAATGCAAGTCTTTTGTAAAGTACAAAATGCTAATAAACACAGTTTATATAAGACTTGAATCAAAAAATATTCAAATTAAAATTAAATATATAAATATATAACTAATTAATTTTTAGAAAGTTTATTGCAGCAGGATGACAGTCTTCACTTTTTATTTTAAATATTCTCATATGGTTATGCATCTATCTACTATATAGATATCTATGCCAAGAAAAACAAATTACGATATTTTAATAACAACTTGTAAACACCATATTTATTATATTTATAAATTCTTCCAACAATTTATATTAGTTAAAGTTTTCAATTTTGACTTTAAATAATCTGTGTGGAAGATCAAGATATTAGCATACCAAAAAGATGAAGTTATAATGAAAGTACTGAAATAGTTAATTATAAACATATGTACACATATCTTATTGAAGTATTTCAATATTACATCTCAATAATATTTTGCAAAATGAATTAACCAGAAAAGTAAGTTTGGAAAAAGTTAATTAAATTAGTTTTCAAGTTGTATTTATTATTGTTGGTCTTTTTCCAATTGCATAATTTGGCTGGTTATAATATTAAAAAGGTAGTGATATTTATAAATGGATGCTTTTTATAGATAACATTCTTCATCATTTTTAAAATATAAAAATATGATCATTTTTAATTTTATTCATAAAAAAAATACAACTAAAATAGGATTTATATAAATATATAAAGCCTATAAAATATGTAAATACTTTCTAATCATATTGTAATAAACTGATAAATTAAATAAATCATCATTTAATGTTAAATCATATTAAAAAAACTTAAATATATTAGAACTAATATATTTAAAATTTTTTTGTATTTAAAGATGTTTGTATTTGTACAAGCACTATAAGCAGTTCTAATGCTTATAGTGTTGTACATAAACATCATCTTTAAAATCAATTTATAGAACTAATTATTATAGAACAATCTTTTGTAAACTACTCATTTATAGTATAATGGAAGGTTGAAGTCCCAATCAGAAATTTGTGAATCACTGTAAATATTTTAGAAATTAAGTAATCACACAGTTTGTAAGGAACCAAGTCTGAGCTTTATTTTTATTTTTATTTTATTTTGCTTTCATTATATTTTGTTTGGGGCTTATGTTTAGTTAAGACGAAGGTTTCCTCACCATTCACCTTAGTAACTTAAAAATAGAAGAAAAACCAACTCACCGACGAAAGAAAAGCGCCGTAGAAAAACTCGCGCACACTTGCGCTTCCCAAGCGGAAAAAAGTAAGTCCGCACCGAGAAAAAGGGGGGGAAGACCCCACAACCCAGTTAGGAATCGCTAAACCTTAAAAGAATAAAGCATCCCGATAATTGTTAAAAAGAATAATGTAAAAGGTTAGCGAAGTATTGTCGGAAAATAATCTGCCAGATAAACAAGAAAAATTTAATGTTACAGATAAGTATGTAAATGAGGAGAGTGAGCTCATTCAGAATTGTGACGTCACCTCACACTATAAAGCCTCTAACTCAAGTGAAAACGAACGAGGTGAATTCCTGATAGCAACGAGCTTTGGTGAGCTTCGTAGCAGTGAACGAGAGAGGTGTCCGATAGGATTTTGAAGTTATTCGATTTGTGGATCGACGATTATAGAAAGTCTTGAGAGTTTGAGGAAATAGGTTCCTAGTATATTGAGGTGACGATTAGGATCTTTAATTTATAAGAATTATTGTTTATAAGTTAATTCTTTGATTTTGTCGAATTCCAAAGGGGAATAGAATTAAGTTAGAAATAGATTGATTTGAGTTTGTCGGATTGATTCTTGTTGAATTTCATTGAATAAATTATTGTTTGATTTTTACTAAATACTGTATAGAGTTTATTAATAGAAGTTTAATTAAATATTTGATTTTGTTATTGACAAACTTTGTCATTATTTAATTCGGTGCACGCTTAAAGTCCAGGCCTGGCACACTAACGCGAATCCGCGTAAAGTACCCGTTAGGGAACGGCTATTTCCGGCACACAGTAGTGTCGATAATCGTTGGAAAGTCGGAAAAATAATATAGTACTTTACAAGTTTATACCTGTTAATATAGACTGATCAACCCTAATTGTAGTTGAATAAATTTTGATCAATCTGATATCTGCTGGTACTTTATCTCCAACTGAAACTTCTACCAAATCTCCAGGAACTATATCTTTCGCCCTAATCCTTTGGACCCCCTGTTTATCTTGACGAATTACTTTTCCCATTTCTGGTTCATATTCTTTAAGAGCTTCTATAGCACTTTCTGCATTTCTTTCCTAATAAAGAAAACAAATGTAATTATTAAAATAATTTTACTTACAATTAACTAATCTTTTATTTTTTTAAATATTGTTAAAATTATTATGAAATAAAACATTTTTTACTTCAGGGGGCACAAAACTAATATTTATTTATTTTTTGATATTTTACACTAAAAGTTTTCTATACAAATCCAAATGTTGGAAGTTTTTCTCATTTATAAATACTATTGTAGTTACAGTAAAACCTGTAAAAACTAGAACTACACAGACAGCTTTATCAGGTTTTACTGTGGCAGGCAGGTTGGAACAAATGGTCACTGCCAGAGAATATATATATGAATGTATATTCATATTCTCTGGCAGTGACCATTTGTTGACTGCATTTACACTTGGTAAAACCAAGTTTAATGACCTCAAAATAGAAAGAAAATAGTACTGAAAATAAAATACACATTCATTTGTATTCTCAACCATGTATATTCTAAATTAAATTTTTTTATATTATCTCACTAACAACAGACTTTTTAGATGCTGTTTTAGGGTACTCAATACAAGTTGAATTCTATACTCTCAAGCTCTTTCTGTATCTTAATTATCCAGAAAATTCTTCCACTCTTAAAATCAAATGGACTTAAGCCAGAAAAAGAAATATGTAAAATACAGCATAAATGCGGACAGAAACAGAAATCATGAAAATATTTGCTGAAGTTTCTTCCATAATCAAACAAAATCTGGTAGAGTAAGTTTTTTTTTTGTTTTTTTACATATTGAAAAGACTTTCTACCAAAATGTAGCCAATAGGAAAAAAATCTCTCACAATGATTGTTAATCTAGTCACAAAGTTTTGTCTTAATTTCAGTAATGGCACAAACTCTTTGCTGATCAGTGTAGTAACCAAAAGATGTTTGGGCTGCAATTTGAAAAAACTGTAGACCTATAAATGTCCACTGTCATCAATCCACCCATCTTTCCTTAATCTTGAGAACAGAGTTAGACAGATGAAATCCATGACCAGATATAAAAAAATTAGGGGCAAGAGGCTTGATTAACTTTATAAGAACTTCCAATGCAAACCAGAAGTTGCATTATTTCAACTCAAAACTTTTCCCCTAAAAGCAGTTAATAGATGATTAGAACAACTCTATTGTTAAAAGAAATGTATGATATACTACTAATTTGAGGTGGAGAGCATATATTTTAACACCTTCACAGCGTTACAAGGCACATGTGACTCGTATAAACGTGTCTAGTTAGGGCTACAGATATAATTGCTTGTTTTTCTGTGGGGTAGCGCATATGTTTTGATAATATAATTCTACAAGCATCATACTTGATATATCAATATTATTTTATTAAGTGCAATAAAATATATTAATTTAATATATGAGGCACAGGTGACTCGTGCCACCCTGTATTAAAATAGACTACGAGTCAGTCATGGGTGACTCGTAATGCCCAGCAGCTGCATAAACATTTATCTACTGATGCCGTAAACGTGTTAAATTAAATAAATGAAAAATATGATTAAAAATTTCAGTCCATCATTGTGACGATATCAAAATAAATAATTGCTCGTTAAACCTAATTTTAAATTGGTATAAGATTTAATATACATATTTCAGATTACTTATTAAAGTTTACTAGTTTTTGATATACATATCACTTCACTGTTCAATCCTAAATGCTTGTTAAATCATAGTAAAAATCATACAAAAATTTTAAAAACTGGACAAACAAAGTTTTTAAAAACTCATAATTGAAAATGAAGGTTAAATTATTGATAGTATTTATTTAATAAAATTGTTTTGTGAATTATATTCAATTGTAATACTTTTTCTTTAAATAAGCTTTCTGGTAAAACTTATAAAATTCTTTTATTTTTGAAAATAAATTTTCAACTTTCTTTTCCATACAATAATTGATAATTTTTCACTAAGAAAACTTTAAACATCTAGAAAAAATTAAATTAATGTAACTGTTAAACTGCTTTGTAAGAATACAAAATACATGGAGATGACAATGCTTATTTTACACAAATTCATTTCCATTTAATTTTTATTCTGATCACACTACATTTTGAATTTCATTAAAATTAATTTTTCAAAGGGAGAAAAAACAACCAAACTATTCTTTACATTTCTTATTATTTAATGTTATTTAATATGATTAGCATCTATGTTAACTCAAACATATCTATTTTGATTTTCTTAACATAAATTGTATTTTGCAAGTAGGATATACAGTGGAACCTCGGTATACGACCTTAATCCGTTCCTGGTGTTTGGACTTATACCGAATAGGACGTATACCAAACCAACCTTTTCCATAAGAAGTAATGTAAAAATGATTAATCCGTTCTCATGTAAAAAAATGGCTGGCTTTAAACACCTCGCTTTCCTTACTAGTTTCTGCTTGATTTTTCATGAGATCAGTATGTATCCTTTTAACTTTCTCGCAAATAATTTCTTCTGATACGCTGTCGCCGGCACACTGTTTTTCAGTTATCCAAAGCAACAGCAATCTCTCGACATGATCTAATGTCTNGTAATGCCCAGCAGCTGCATAAACATTTATCTACTGATGCCGTAAACGTGTTAAATTAAATAAATGAAAAATATGATTAAAAATTTCAGTCCATCATTGTGACGATATCAAAATAAATAATTGCTCGTTAAACCTAATTTTAAATTGGTATAAGATTTAATATACATATTTCAGATTACTTATTAAAGTTTACTAGTTTTTGATATACATATCACTTCACTGTTCAATCCTAAATGCTTGTTAAATCATAGTAAAAATCATACAAAAATTTTAAAAACTGGACAAACAAAGTTTTTAAAAACTCATAATTGAAAATGAAGGTTAAATTATTGATAGTATTTATTTAATAAAATTGTTTTGTGAATTATATTCAATTGTAATACTTTTTCTTTAAATAAGCTTTCTGGTAAAACTTATAAAATTCTTTTATTTTTGAAAATAAATTTTCAACTTTCTTTTCCATACAATAATTGATAATTTTTCACTAAGAAAACTTTAAACATCTAGAAAAAATTAAATTAATGTAACTGTTAAACTGCTTTGTAAGAATACAAAATACATGGAGATGACAATGCTTATTTTACACAAATTCATTTCCATTTAATTTTTATTCTGATCACACTACATTTTGAATTTCATTAAAATTAATTTTTCAAAGGGAGAAAAAACAACCAAACTATTCTTTACATTTCTTATTATTTAATGTTATTTAATATGATTAGCATCTATGTTAACTCAAACATATCTATTTTGATTTTCTTAACATAAATTGTATTTTGCAAGTAGGATATACAGTGGAACCTCGGTATACGACCTTAATCCGTTCCTGGTGTTTGGACTTATACCGAATAGGACGTATACCAAACCAACCTTTTCCATAAGAAGTAATGTAAAAATGATTAATCCGTTCTCATGTAAAAAAATGGCTGGCTTTAAACACCTCGCTTTCCTTACTAGTTTCTGCTTGATTTTTCATGAGATCAGTATGTATCCTTTTAACTTTCTCGCAAATAATTTCTTCTGATACGCTGTCGTCGGCACACTGTTTTTCAGTTATCCAAAGCAACAGCAATCTCTCGACATGATCTAATGTCTTCGATCTCTGTTTAGAAACTGATTTAACCCCTTTCGCAACGTTAGCAAATTTAACAATGTCTTTATTTTTCACGATTGTCGATATCGTTTTCGGAATACGGAATGCAACAGTTAAATCTCGAACATGTGTGCCACCTTCATATTTGTCAATGATCTCTTTTTTCAGTTCCGTTGTGATTATAGTCACTTTTTTATTTTTTATTTGCTCTTTTGCAATTCATGATTAATAAAAATAATAAAATGTTACTTACAAATTAAAATCAGAAAAAATTTAACAAAGTTATAAACCGTAGCACCGCGAACGTCTAGTCTGGTGTAGTACACCGATAGTGCTACTTGTTCATAGATGGCGCGTATAATTGAATTAAGTCGTATACCGAAGAAAAGTCGTATACCGAGCAAAATTTGTTTCGTCCAAACAGGACGTATTCCGAATTGGACGTATTCTAAAG
The DNA here is from genome assembly GCF_000671375.1 of Centruroides sculpturatus. Lineage (NCBI taxonomy): Eukaryota > Metazoa > Arthropoda > Arachnida > Scorpiones > Buthidae > Centruroides > Centruroides sculpturatus. Next base: position 834,599 of record NW_019384331.1, read on the forward strand.
CAGACGTATACCGAGGTTCCACTGTATATACCATACTTGAATTAATGATTACATTTAAACTGATATTTTTTCATTTCATTTCTAATCTTATTTTCAAATTATCATCAAACTTACAAATGTTTATAGTAAACAATTTTTTTAATACTTTGTTATAACTAATAATTGCTGATACATACTAGGTTGAGGATTAAATTTCTGTATCAGTTAATTTTTAATTTTTTTTATAAATAAAAATAAGAAAATCAAAAATTACATTAAGCACTACTAGTAAATTTGATGAGCTGATTAAAAAATAAAAATAAAAATGTAAAAATAAAGCATATCAATGCTATAATATGATATCTTCTTATTTATTTTTTTTTTAAGAATATTACGTTTTTTAAATCTTTAATTACCTGCCAAACACCAACAACGGCATTTGCAATAAGAATGAGAAGAATAACAAATGGTTCTACAAAAGCTGTTATTTGACCTTCGTGCTCTTCAAATATTGCTAATACCTAAAATAAACATTAATAATCTGTATTAATTGAAATTTTCTACAAAACTTTAAAAAATAATTTTAAACATAAATAAAAAGTTGTTTTAAATTTTAAAAATTCCAGAAATAATTGTATGAAAATAAACTGGTATAGCATAAATCATTAAAATAATTATATACAAGTATAAATCATTGTATATTTTTCTGATGAATCTCTTCCTAGATTATATTAGAAATATTTTTAAATATACACTGCAATTATAGTTAATTATGTCTTCACATATTTGTTTATGAAATTCAATAGCAAATAAATAAAAGTTTAAATTTCTATTCAAGTATTTTCTAAATAAACATGTTTTCTAACAAGCTAAATTTAAACAAAATAAAAGAAACAACAAAACTGCATAAAAATTCTAAAAAGTTAATTTTATAATAATACAATAATCATTAATTTCATTTTTTGAGTTTTGAAAATTTAATGAAGTATGAGGAGTAATTATAAATTCATTAATACCAATTTGACACCAGCAAATCCTTATTATATGAATATGAATAAACTAATGATATGACACAAAGTTACAGATTTACCAACCATTTCTAACAAATATGGAACACGCTTCTACATTTATAAATTTTTCTTAAGATAATGAAAATTTAAATTTTGATGTTCTTCATGTTCTTCACTTTCAAAATAGAATACTTATAAATTTAATAATAATACAATTAAAGATTAAATAATCATCCTTATCTGAATCTATATAAAATTCAATAAAGAAACTAATTAAAGTTATGGTAGCCATTAGTTTTTTGATTACAGAATGTTTTCAGAAAATTTAATTCTATGATCAGAAGATTGTATATACATTCATTCTTTTTTAATTAATGTAAGAATATACATTTTAAAAGAAGTCATACAGCATTATTTTCAGATTAAAAATTCAAATCAAATGATGTGAATGTACTGTAAGCTATATTTGATTTTTGAAAAATATAAATTTCCATAACTATATAAAAATAAATATCTAATAAATACATGAAATAGTTCAATTTAAAATAGAATTAAGAGTAAAAAACTAATATACAATTTTATGTAAAAAAATCATTTATTTTTATTTTTTAAGTGTTTTATATTTCATTTTATTTTAATCTAAAGTTTTATTTCTTAAATTTTTGTCCAGATAGATTTGTTATTACTTTAAAACTAATTGAAGATGTATTATTTTTAAAAATATTTATGGAAATATAACAGCAATACCATAATCTGTACTTATTCCATAATCAAAAATTCTAATGATATAAAATATTAATTTACCTCAAATTTATAATAATATTCTTCATTAAGTCATTGTTAAAGTACATGTTTTAATGATAATTTAATGAAGAATGTTAATACAAAAATTTATTGACAAAGCAAAATTCTGACTTCTATTTTTTTTTTTTAAATTCAGTTAAAATTTATAATTAAATTTTCAAAAATAAAACATTACCGGCATGTTGACATCATATATTTTGTAGAAAAACTCAAAAGCATTTGATATCTCTCATTGCTCATTTATGCACCTTTGTGATGTAATTGATACACAAAAGTAATTTTTGTACATATATATAAGGTAATTTTATTTTTATGATATAAATAATTTTTGACATAAGTTTATGTTTATAAATAACACTACAATTTTGTTATTAATAAATAAATTAAAAATACTCACAAAAGATATAATAGCTGCTAAAAGTAATATTTTCACTAATAAATCATCGAATTGTTCTAATATAAGTTGCCATAAAGGTTTTCCTATATATATATAAAAAAAAACAATAATGCCATTAAATAACATGGTAAAAAAAATTCTAAACAACATAATCTTATATATGTTAACCATTCAACAGTGAGAGACAGATATATCCATCCAGGGCAATCGTGTGGCACTGGTGAGGGACGGATATATCCGTTAAATTCTTTTGGGGTATCGCCAAAAACTACCACAAAAAAAATCTACATAAAAAATGATTTATGTAACAATAAAAAAAGACATTTCTTTACTAGACATAACTGTTTACGAACTCTTTTTCCAAAACAGTAATGAAAAAAAATGCGTGGAAAAATACTTTAAAAATTTCCACCATTTATTCTCCACTGCTTTGGGACAGCACCCATACCTGACTATCCCACTGCTGAAAGGTTAATAATACTTGGCTTAATTAACATGATAAACCATTTATCATACAATAATTTACATGTAATAAAAAATGTTCACTTTTGCTTAATATTATTAAAATGTAACCAAATGGGTTGTTAGGAGAAACATTAAACCAATCCATTCATTAAAAAAATATGTACTGTTCTAAATAAATTTGTCAGTGTTATAAAATTACCATAAAAACCATTAATTTTAGACTTTTTATTATTAAAATATAGCAAAAGACTAAGGAATTAGTTTTGTTTATTTTATTTTTTTGCTTCCTTCAAATTGTTATGAACAAATTTTTCTATTTAAAATTTTTCTTTGTTAAAACAAACATACTGTGCCCAAAAGCAAAAGGCTCTATCTTTAAAACAACTGAATATCAAGTTGCACACTTATCATATCTAATTAGTATCTTTTATCAACATTGCCCAAATCTAGTGTGAAAAAGTTCTATAATTATTACAGAACATTTTTCATACAGAATATTACATATTATCAATAAAGGATACTACAACTTTATTTTCAATTTTTACAGAGATAGAATCTTTTGCCTTGTATCATCCAATATGGGACCATAAAACTCATTGAGTCAAACCAAGTTATCCTTTATATTTGAGCACTAAACTGATATAAAACCTCAAAACTGAAATCATTTATATGAAACTTGTAAACAAATGATTTTAGCTTCGCTAAGTTTCATCTTTTTTATTAGTTACTTATACTGTTATTGTTTTTATTTGTTATATCATCTTAATTTGTGGGTTTTCTGTTATCTGGGGTAGAAACCTTTTGTCCAATAGTATTTCCATGTATATGTAAAATAAATAAATAAATCTCATTCCAAGCATTCCTTCAAGATGTAGCATTTTCTCTGTCAATTAATGTATTATAAATGTATACATATACAGTATATAATTATAAATATTCAATATATAACAAACAAAATTCTATTTTAATTACATATTTGAATACATATAGTTTATGGACAAAAAAAGTTTGTGTCAAGAACAATGTGGAATTGTCTTTTTCAGATACCTTATAGAATATCTCAACTCCCTTTTCTCAGTCTAAGCAATATTAATGTAATTTGCCCTTAATTGTCTCATATGAATTAAAATATATTCCTATAATGCTTCACTTTTACAATATGAAAATGATGCTATAAAAAACTGGAGCTTGGTTTTAAAAATACAACAATGAAATATTATTATTTTAATGTTTTTTTAAAGGTAATGCAAATACATTTTATTAATACTCTGAAAACTTTTACATAATATATACATGTCTATGTAAATATTTTTCTACAGTTGAATAGCAACTAGAATTTTTTGAATTCAAACAATTTTTACAATTGTTTTAATTAATGAAAAAAAAACAATTATATTGTCAATCAGTTGTCATCACTGTCATAAATAATGATGATGACAATTACAAGTGCATTCTGAATTCAAAAATTTCTAGTTTATATCTTTATAGATACTGCCTGATAATTCACTAACAGTACATCCAAAATTCATATTCATTTTCAACCAATTTTACTTAACACCACAGCTGCATCAATATTAAATATATTTCATTTCTATCAAATAAATTAGATTTTTGTTCCATTACTGGAAAGTATCATTTTATACAGAAAATGGCATACAACATCAAATTCTATTTACAAATATATAATGTATCAATTTTGATAATTCCAGAATGTGGTATTCTATTAAAAATAAATAAAATTACAAATTTTAAGTTAATGAATGGTATGGTATCAAAAACATTATGAAATAAAATGTATTTGCTTAGTATTAAGCTAATATAGGCAAGTTAAAGGTTTGTAAAACAAAATTAATAACTACAAACCAAGTAAACAAAATTATTTGTAACTATTGTATCTTATTATTGCTTGTCATAATATTATATTAGTTCCTACAATTCTGTATTTTTATTGACGAATTATGTTTTAAATCAAGAAGAAATAAAATTTATTTTATAATCTTATACATTATCAGTTAAAAAACAAAGAAAATAAACTTTACTTTCCAGTTTAAATACCTCCACTAATGTAATTAATTAATGTTTATTAATTAAATTAGCTACTTATTTTCTTGACATTATTGTGGATACCATTTTTATTCAGTTGTTCATAATACTTTTCAGAGTCAATATTTTAAAAAACTAAAAGATAGAATCCCTTTTCAGGAAAAATAAATTTGGTAGAAATAAACAATTAGGAAATGTTTTATATAAACAAGTTCAATTTTGAAACATTTTAACATACAAAACTAAGTAAATAATAAAAGATTGTAGAAAAAATAAGTATTTGCTGATTGATTCCTTGAAACAAACTATTTGAATAAGTACTTTAAAGTATTTTGATAAAATTAATAAAAAAGAAACATTGTATTCAAATAATTTTTTTACGTTACAATTATTGGATAGTAAAGCAAAGAAACACAGCTATATGGGAAAGTTTTAACTATATGTTTAATTTGTTATCAGAGTGACATTATAGTTCATAGATTTAATAATCCTTACTGATCTCTCAAATATTAATCTTTAAAATCTAAACTATTTCATAACTTAAAAAATACTTTATATCTTATCAGTCAATATTGATAAATATCAGAAAATTTCAGATATTAGCATAAACAAGGTAGCAACCAAATTTGTGAACACGAGTGCCATTTTAGTTAATGTTTAATATTAACTTAAAGTTTTTAGTTTAATCATATGATTCATTACAATTTTTATGACCAATAAATACATTTTTACAACATTGTTAATAATTTCAAGAAAATGCTTTATAAAAACAATCATTATACATATATGATTGTTTATATAAAGCATACATATTATATAACAATAATATTCTGTCACTTATGATACAACTGAACTTATCACCATATATATGTATCATTTCAGATCTATTACAGATCAACTGTCCCAATTCACTTATCAGCAATCTAATTTGCAGTATTATGAAATTATTTACCTTTTTACTAAAATTGCAAAATCGAAGATATTAAAATAAAAGTTTATTTATTGTAAGAAATATCCCTGATAAAAGTTTTCATATTGTAGATTAATTTTAATTTGAAAAGTTCAACAAATTTTTGTTTTCTTACAACTTCATTTTAATAATTTCTTGGTAAGAGTTCAAAACACTGTAAAATTTCATAAATTTCCATTTTGAATTATTTCAGATAGTTTTATTGTATTGAATGAACTTTTATGAAACATTTAATTCAAAAAATAACCCAAATTTTCCATTTTTTAGATCTTACTATGTATTTTACTATACATTTTCTCTGAAGACACTAAACATTTTTGTTAGTTCATATAACAAAAAAATATTTGCTACATACAATAATTTTAATAAAACTGAGTGAAGTGATTAAACTGAAAGATTATAAAATTAATTAAACCTAACATGTATTTTATGAAAACCTGTAATAGGCATTATTTAATAAAAAGATATTTTTTTTTATTTATTTAACATTAAAATTTAAATAAACATGATTTTAAATATATCTGTCACTGCTCTAAAACTTTGTAGTTGATATCCATTATCTATCAACGAAAATTTATTTAGTGACCCCAAAAAAATTCATCAAGATTTAAGATAGGAATATAACTTGATAATCTCAATTTTGTACTATAAATAGTAAAAATAATCACTTAATTTAATTAAATTTAAACTATCATATCATTTTTATTGAGTAACTTTATCCCAAATAATAATATTATTAAAATACATATTTAATCAAGTGTTAAACATTTAAATTGATGATAATAGTAAAATAGAATTATTACTATTAAAGAAAGCTAAAGTTAAAAGTAACTAACAATATAATTTAAAAATGGTTCTTATAGTTATTAATATTTTTAATATATGATATTTTATAGTTAGAAAAATTTTTGTTAGAATATTCTTTACTAATACTTTTATGAATAAAATTATTATATACTGTACAAGAAATTAACTTACCCTCTTCGGCTGGTAATTCTGAAATAATAAAAAAAATACACACATTAATTTTTAAAACAATGAAGTATTTTCTTTATATATTTTGTTAAAATTAAGTTATTTATGTTCTACTAATTATGAATTATCCAATTAAAATACTATAAAATTAAATTGAACATTTAAATATTTCATTAATAAAATATCACACAAAATACTAATAAATGATAATATCTAACAGGATTTCTTTAGTTTTAAATTTTACAGATAGGAGAACAACTTGAAATAAAATTATTTGGTTGTAATGACTGATATAATGTACGCAAAAATAAAACTTTTAAATGAATGTAGCTGCACCATGAAATTCATATTTGTCTGCAATCTAAACATGCATATAAATATGTGCTTGTATATATATCAGTGCTTAAATACATTCATATAATGTATATATAAATATTTCTAATATATATCAAACATTAAACCCATAGAACAAGCATGAAATTTTATAGATTTGGATCGAATTGTTTCCTCTAAACAGTAATCCTGAACAACTATAATGTTGTAACTTTTTGTCTTTACAATAGCTAAAATCAACAGGAAGTTACTCTACGTAAATATTATGTTCATATTTAGGAAGAAAATTTTATGAATATAAACCAAAACTCATACAATGGCTTAATTCAATGCCTTTCTGTCTTTATACTATTTTATTATATTATTGTCAACTAAGGACTTATTATATTAATAGGACTATTATACTGGTGTGCCAATTTTTGTAGAGGAGGAATTCTTATTCAGAATAAATAAATTTTATAAATATGAACCAAAACTCTTTTAAATTTTGCATAAATAGAATCAATTGATAATGATAAAAAGTAAAACAGAATATTTAATATTTAACAGTAATGAAAAGACTTTCTTGAAATAAATAAATCATCAAAATATAAAATTACAAATCAGAAAAAAAAATCAGATTCTTAATTTCATTTCTGATGGTATCAGCTGATTTAAATTATGTGTAATTACTTAATTTCCTATCATAATTGATCATCTCAACATTTTTTTATTCCTTTTGTGATTTTCAGAAAAAAGGAAAAGAAATGAAAGCATTTCAGAATGCATCTGAAAATGGACAATTTTTTATATACATCCCCTGCCTGGCTTATTAAATATATTTTTAAGTACATATTTTATGCCATTGACTTTATCTGATATAAAACATTATTATTTTATAACATTATTTTAACAAAAACATTAGGAATTTTATGATAATTTGTAGTGTATTATCACTTAAAATCAGTCAACTATTTATTTATTTAACTGATCTTAAATAATGGAGCATTTAAATTGTAGCTATAGAACATTATAAATAAGAAAAATTATATCTTTATATAAATATACCGTAATTTAAATTATTTTGACATATATTATTGAAATGCTTTCATGTATTTATTTTCATTGTATTCAATATAGTTCAATTTTTATTATTAATTGCTAAAATATGTTTGTAAATTAGAAAATTGATCGAAAACTTAAAAAGATAAAACTATTTTCCTATTCTCTGCAATTTTTCCTGACAAGGGCCTCTGAAAGACAGCCAGCCAAAAACATTTAAACATTAAAAAAATTTTTTTTGTTGTTCATTTCCTGGAATTAGCATTTAGGTGTGAAGTGGTTGTTTTAGTATATATTTCCAGTTTATGTGCCAGATTTTTATATCTGTGAAGATATATCCAAGCCATTGTATCCATGATATACTTTATATATTCACATTATTATGGTAATTTTAGCTATTACATTGATTTGTATACAATATACAATATAAATATACAATGATATACATATACATATATATATTTACTGTACTTAAACTATTTCATTAGTGTTTATAAGATTTAATAGAAAATTAAATTATAAATAAGTTAAAAACTATTCATTTTAAATTTTACACACCATTTGGACCATATTTCTCTTGATATTTCCGAACTTGTTCTTCTGATAATCCTCTTTCTATATCTGTTCCATAATACTCGGTAATTTCTTTCCAACTCTTCGTATGAGCCAATTCCATACTTTTATTCTTATTTACACAATATATTAAGTTTTAGTAAAAATATAAACTTTACTATAAATAACTCAACAGTGCGCAATCTGAAATTAAGAAAAATATCAATTAATGAATAAATATAACTTAAGTAAAAACTTAACATTTATTTAAAAATTTAAATTAAGAATCATTTATTAAATTTATCATCTAATTTTTTCGTAAAACTTCCTTTTTAAAAGCTAGCATATATGTTAATATTTATTAATATTTCTTTTATACCAGAAATTCTAAAATTAAATTACTGTATAATAAAATTAGTAAAGTACTTTAGTTTACTGTTTTATTAATTTTAATTTTCTAAAAAATTTCCTTAGAAAATATGTGAAATTTTAATATTTGTATACCTGCTTCTGATTATAGCATGAATTTTATGACCCACATCATTAAACAAACTGCCGATGATTAAAAGAATTCATTAATTATTCTTAAATTCATTAATTTGATGATTAATCATTCCATCTAATTTTGCCATTAGTAAGATTTGGCTTCACAAAATATTTTGGAAAAACCAATATTACATAATCTGTTAAAATGCCTGAGATTGAGAACCACTATCATTATTATAGAAGTTAGTGATAAGGGAATTATCACAAAAAAATGTGCTTAGTTATTACTCCTTATTTTAAAATTGTTTGGAAATACTATGGTTCAAATGTTTTATTTCAATTTTTATAATACATTTAAAATCCAGTTTNATGACGTTAATTATTTATAATATTAAAGTAACCTTTTATTTCCTTTTTTTAATTAGGTCCATCTGAAATCATAAAAAAAGGGTAGTAACTTATCAAATAATATCAGGCATTTTGTTTGGTATTTTATGTTAAAAAAATTAAATTTAGCTTAGTTTTTTCTTAATTATTCTTAATTATAAATATTTGATTTTTATTGAAGAAATCAATTTAAAAAGCTATTTTTCTATGTGGTTATATTTTTTGTATCAGGTGTTACATTATTATATTTAGAAGTAAAGCTGTGTGTCTTTCATCCAATTCCAATTCACAACAAAAAAATCAACTCAAAAGGAGATCTGTCTCAAGAAATAGAATCAACATTTCAAGCATAAGACTTATAAATATACATATTTTTAAATTAAATGCCAACTACTAACTTTTCTAAGAAAAAAAAAACAAAAAAATTTACTTAAACAATAATCAAATGCAGATATTGTAAAAGAATAACATTATTATATAGTTTTATTTCATGGACAGAGGGAATAAAATTTGCAATATCAGATTCTAGATTAATTGATACATTTTACACGTTTGCTGGAAGCTAAATAGGTTCAGTGGTCTGAAGATATTACACTTTCAGTGTTAGAGAAGTATATTTTGTTAAGGAGACAAACCTGAGATTTGCAGGTTAAACATATCCGAAACATAAAAACGTGATATATATTTTTTTTAAGTATAATATTTATAAAACAGAAACCTTTGGTTGTATCATGTTTTATAATATATCATAATACTGATGAAATTCTGAATATAGTAATAAGAAACTAACAAGAGCAGATAAGTCACAAAAGAAGAATATGTTTATGATGACTTGATTGTGTAAAGTTTGATTTTTTTACAGAATATTTTTCTTGTTATTGCTTTTTTAAATTCATACCATTTAATATTAATTTATTTCATTTTTTATTAAATACTACATAATATTTTTGGATCCTAAAACTAAGCAATCACTTCTTTTTTTAATTAAATACACAAATTTTGGTTATAGTTACAAAAAGGTTTATTATCCATTCCAGATATTTTTTTTATTTACTCAAGAAAATACACTATTCCTAAATAACAACAGAATAAAATCTGATAAAACATAAGATAAGATATTACAGACGTAATGTTTAATAAGTATCTATCGAACTTTAATTATACTGTATGTTATTAACTTCAATTTACAGAACTTAATACTTAAAAACATTAAAAGATAAAATCAGAAATGAATAAGTATCAATGATCACTTTTTTGTTACAATTACAAATACAGATCTCATTATTGTTAAGTAACTATCCTATAAAAATTCTAAACTTTAAAATTCTTTAAAATGTAAATAATTTATGGTATTTTTGTGATAATAGAATAATATGCAAAATTTTATGCAGATAGAATAAAAGAAAAATTGAAAAGCTGTGAAAATTAACTCTTGAATTAAATTTGTGTTATTCAAATGAATTTGTCAGTATAAAATATTATAGAGAAATTAAATTTTGAAGAGAGGTTTAAGAAAATCTCTTTTTATTAATATAATAAAAAGAGATTTTCTTAATTATAATTTATATTGAGTAAAATCAAATATGGAGAAAGTAAAAATCAATGTTTGATAAACTTTCTAAAGAAGCTCCTGAAAAAGTAAATCCAATTCAAACTTTTTCTTGGAGTAAAAATCTTTTCAGAAGTGTCAAGTACTTTCAGGCTATACATCTATCATCATATTTCTTATGGTGTCAACTTCTGATGACAGGTACATAGCCTGAAAGTGCTTCTCTAAACAATTTTCCACTTAAAAAACAAGCAGTTTGAATAAAACCACATTTCAATATTTAATCATATAATTTAATTCAAAAATTATTTACATATTTATATAATAATTATACTTTTCTTTTATTAACGGTTTCCAGATTTTTAAAATTACTAATTAATATTTTTTTCTATTGTTATTTCTTTTCTTATTATAGTTTGACTTTAGTTTCAATATTTTTTTTTAGATATATCAAATTTCATACCTGTTTCTATATATGTAGTTTTTTTGTTTTGCTGCTGTTTTATAAACAAACATGCTTTCAAAAACAAAAATAAATACTTTTAAATACTTTAAGAATCTTAAATCCAAATAAATTACATAAGATTTCTCAATGCAAGGTTACTTTTGTAACAATATTAATTTTCAAATTTTCTTTTTGAATAAAGAGAAATTTTTATGTGAAAATACAAATATGATTTTTACTTTTCCAGCTGTTGTAACAGAAAGAAAGTATAGAAATGGTCAAAAATGACCTCCCAAGACTTTTTTCACAAAACTTTTTTTTTTTATTTTGAAAAATAAATTCTTAATTATAACATTCGGTGCAATGAATAGTGGTGCTTGCAGACTATAAAAAAGGAGCATGTGTGCATGCAGTATATATAAATATATATAAGCCCCCTTTTTTACAGGTATCCTTTGATTAACACAGTTAATCCCTCAATGCTACCGTGTATATCAAAATCATGTTAAATGTAAAATATCTTTAAACAAATACAGTGGTACCTTGGTACTTGACAAAACAATCACGAGATGTTAGAACAAATTTTCAGTTAATAACAAATATTTTTATTTTAATTTTGTCATGTGTAAAAAAGTACTGTGATAAAAATGATCAACTAATTTAAAAATAAAATGAAAGCTTAGAGCTTTCCTCCAACCAGATGTTTTCTTGCATAACATCTGGTTTGAAATTTTGAAGAACTTATTTATCAACTGATAGTTTAAATTTTCAAATGAAACATATATGCAGGGGTCATACTGCATAGTGCCAAAATTGCCACTTGGTGATATTTTTATTAAAATGGCAATAAAAATATAATACTGACAATTGCGATTGATGATAAAAACCCTACTCTGCTCATTTCAACATTCAGCATGAAATCAAATTACAGATCACACTTCAGGAAAAACAGCAAAATGTCAAGCTTCCATACAATGGGAGTCCTGTGCACCTAGGGATTTCATGACATCACGCGGCAAGTTTGGGCAGAAAAGTAGGAAGTGATGTTGAGAACTGAAGGTAGTTTTGTGCGATGCTGCCCAGTGTTTCCAGATTGGGGATTTTTTATTGACTGACAGAATATTTAAGGAATTTTTGGGATGACTTTCTTTCCACTTTGATCTTTTTTCAGTAGACTAAAACAAAAATTTTGACATGACAGAACATGCAAAACACTGTTTAAACATTGTGATCAAATATGTTATTTGAAATTATTCATTAAAAAATTATTCAAAATAATTCCTATTGCTAACAAGAGGGCCAAATGTTTGGTCTCCGATTCAAACGAAACTTGGTGAGCACAAACCTTAAACACAAGCAGCACCTTGTCCAAATAATAGGATCCCATTTCTCAATCACTTCGAAAAACTGGACCTGTAAAAATTTTGTGTTTAGCTTATTATAAGTCTTTGCAAGTGTCACGCCTCAGAGTGGTGATAGCCAAGTGAATAAGATGCTAGGCACTGCAGCTAGATGATATAGGTTTGAATTTATATCATTGGGCCTCTTAGTGCTCTCAGAGCAGAGAGAGGCTTATTTTACAAAACTGCAATCATCTGACCAAAAAAAAAAACCCTATATCATCTAGCTACAGTGCCTAGCATCTTATTCACTCAGCTAGCATTTGAAACGTCCAAAGACATAAGCCAAACACTAAATTTTCAAAGGCCCATTTTTTGGAAACAGTTGAAAAATGGGTCCTATATTTAGATGAGGAGCTGTTCGTATTTAAAGCTACATACTCATCAAATTTCATTCAAACTGGAGACCTGAACATCTGGTCCTCTCCTCGTGAGTGACAGTTTAACGTATTACTTTTACTTTCCAGATGACAAACTGATGAGGCTACCATGGTAAGATTGCAGATTTGAATGACACTGTTGGAACCTTAACAGAGCTGTAAAGCATGCCCATAGGAGAAAAACGTCAAAGGAACCATATCTCTAAATGAGACCCTTCATGAGATATAGCCCCCACCGAAATCAGCCAAAAACCTACTTCCAGGCACAATAGGGAGTCATACTACATGCTCTGCTAAGCTTATTGCATATTTAACAGTCAGTATAGCACAGTGATCAGACATTCTAATGATATTTATCAGCAAAAAATAAAGAAAAGTCTGACACTCGACCCTTTGCGAGATATTTGCCTCCAAATGTGGAACCCAACAGCAGCAATTCCTGTTGTCATCTTGCTTGTGGACATCATGCTTGCAAGCAAATTATGTTATAGGCAAAGTGATCACTGCCTATAACAAATGATAAATGTAGGAACTTCTACTGACTGAAAACAGTTTTTCTTGTGTACCAGTACTGCTGTCTATTCTCCATGATGCATGGCAGTCAAGGCAATCTATTCTCCATGCTGTTGAACGGTAGTCAAGGCAAGCAATAGCGAGCTGCCATTCTGCATGTAGTTGTGTGCTTCGATGCTCACTATCACTAGCTCCTCAACATCTGGCAAGCCCCACCATACTCCTCTAAAACTATATAACATCAAGTACTCCATAAACAGTCAAGTGGGCTAATCAAAGCCAGTCTAGTCACATGGGCTAAATAGTTAAATCAAGGGGGGCAGAATGAAGCATGTGAACTGCAGGGGGGTACAGAAGACAGGGTACTGAATGGTGACTGTAGACAAGAGTTATAGTCAAGAAAATGGGTTAGGGGCAATTTTAATTAAAAGAACCAAGGGGGCAATAGCTTGTAAAGTTCAGGAATCACTGATCTAATGTTATCTGGTTGCTACTACAAATTTCTTTACAAATCTTAATTAATGACAACAAAATGCTTATACTATAACATAACATTCAAAAGCATACTAATTCATTCTGATTAATAATAATAAAATAAAAAGTATTTTTATTATTTTATTTAACTAGTTGATATATTTAGTTCCAAATGTANAGTTCCTACAATTCTGTATTTTTATTGACGAATTATGTTTTAAATCAAGAAGAAATAAAATTTATTTTATAATCTTATACATTATCAGTTAAAAAACAAAGAAAATAAACTTTACTTTCCAGTTTAAATACCTCCACTAATGTAATTAATTAATGTTTATTAATTAAATTAGCTACTTATTTTCTTGACATTATTGTGGATACCATTTTTATTCAGTTGTTCATAATACTTTTCAGAGTCAATATTTTAAAAAACTAAAAGATAGAATCCCTTTTCAGGAAAAATAAATTTGGTAGAAATAAACAATTAGGAAATGTTTTATATAAACAAGTTCAATTTTGAAACATTTTAACATACAAAACTAAGTAAATAATAAAAGATTGTAGAAAAAATAAGTATTTGCTGATTGATTCCTTGAAACAAACTATTTGAATAAGTACTTTAAAGTATTTTGATAAAATTAATAAAAAAGAAACATTGTATTCAAATAATTTTTTTACGTTACAATTATTGGATAGTAAAGCAAAGAAACACAGCTATATGGGAAAGTTTTAACTATATGTTTAATTTGTTATCAGAGTGACATTATAGTTCATAGATTTAATAATCCTTACTGATCTCTCAAATATTAATCTTTAAAATCTAAACTATTTCATAACTTAAAAAATACTTTATATCTTATCAGTCAATATTGATAAATATCAGAAAATTTCAGATATTAGCATAAACAAGGTAGCAACCAAATTTGTGAACACGAGTGCCATTTTAGTTAATGTTTAATATTAACTTAAAGTTTTTAGTTTAATCATATGATTCATTACAATTTTTATGACCAATAAATACATTTTTACAACATTGTTAATAATTTCAAGAAAATGCTTTATAAAAACAATCATTATACATATATGATTGTTTATATAAAGCATACATATTATATAACAATAATATTCTGTCACTTATGATACAACTGAACTTATCACCATATATATGTATCATTTCAGATCTATTACAGATCAACTGTCCCAATTCACTTATCAGCAATCTAATTTGCAGTATTATGAAATTATTTACCTTTTTACTAAAATTGCAAAATCGAAGATATTAAAATAAAAGTTTATTTATTGTAAGAAATATCCCTGATAAAAGTTTTCATATTGTAGATTAATTTTAATTTGAAAAGTTCAACAAATTTTTGTTTTCTTACAACTTCATTTTAATAATTTCTTGGTAAGAGTTCAAAACACTGTAAAATTTCATAAATTTCCATTTTGAATTATTTCAGATAGTTTTATTGTATTGAATGAACTTTTATGAAACATTTAATTCAAAAAATAACCCAAATTTTCCATTTTTTAGATCTTACTATGTATTTTACTATACATTTTCTCTGAAGACACTAAACATTTTTGTTAGTTCATATAACAAAAAAATATTTGCTACATACAATAATTTTAATAAAACTGAGTGAAGTGATTAAACTGAAAGATTATAAAATTAATTAAACCTAACATGTATTTTATGAAAACCTGTAATAGGCATTATTTAATAAAAAGATATTTTTTTTTATTTATTTAACATTAAAATTTAAATAAACATGATTTTAAATATATCTGTCACTGCTCTAAAACTTTGTAGTTGATATCCATTATCTATCAACGAAAATTTATTTAGTGACCCCAAAAAAATTCATCAAGATTTAAGATAGGAATATAACTTGATAATCTCAATTTTGTACTATAAATAGTAAAAATAATCACTTAATTTAATTAAATTTAAACTATCATATCATTTTTATTGAGTAACTTTATCCCAAATAATAATAATATTAAAATACATATTTAATCAAGTGTTAAACATTTAAATTGATGATAATAGTAAAATAGAATTATTACTATTAAAGAAAGCTAAAGTTAAAAGTAACTAACAATATAATTTAAAAATGGTTCTTATAGTTATTAATATTTTTAATATATGATATTTTATAGTTAGAAAAATTTTTGTTAGAATATTCTTTACTAATACTTTTATGAATAAAATTATTATATACTGTACAAGAAATTAACTTACCCTCTTCGGCTGGTAATTCTGAAATAATAAAAAAAATACACACATTAATTTTTAAAACAATGAAGTATTTTCTTTATATATTTTGTTAAAATTAAGTTATTTATGTTCTACTAATTATGAATTATCCAATTAAAATACTATAAAATTAAATTGAACATTTAAATATTTCATTAATAAAATATCACACAAAATACTAATAAATGATAATATCTAACAGGATTTCTTTAGTTTTAAATTTTACAGATAGGAGAACAACTTGAAATAAAATTATTTGGTTGTAATGACTGATATAATGTACGCAAAAATAAAACTTTTAAATGAATGTAGCTGCACCATGAAATTCATATTTGTCTGCAATCTAAACATGCATATAAATATGTGCTTGTATATATATCAGTGCTTAAATACATTCATATAATGTATATATAAATATTTCTAATATATATCAAACATTAAACCCATAGAACAAGCATGAAATTTTATAGATTTGGATCGAATTGTTTCCTCTAAACAGTAATCCTGAACAACTATAATGTTGTAACTTTTTGTCTTTACAATAGCTAAAATCAACAGGAAGTTACTCTACGTAAATATTATGTTCATATTTAGGAAGAAAATTTTATGAATATAAACCAAAACTCATACAATGGCTTAATTCAATGCCTTTCTGTCTTTATACTATTTTATTATATTATTGTCAACTAAGGACTTATTATATTAATAGGACTATTATACTGGTGTGCCAATTTTTGTAAAGGAGGAATTCTTATTCAGAATAAATAAATTTTATAAATATGAACCAAAACTCTTTTAAATTTTGCATAAATAGAATCAATTGATAATGATAAAAAGTAAAACAGAATATTTAATATTTAACAGTAATGAAAAGACTTTCTTGAAATAAATAAATCATCAAAATATAAAATTACAAATCAGAAAAAAAAATCAGATTCTTAATTTCATTTCTGATGGTATCAGCTGATTTAAATTATGTGTAATTACTTAATTTCCTATCATAATTGATCATCTCAACATTTTTTTATTCCTTTTGTGATTTTCAGAAAAAAGGAAAAGAAATGAAAGCATTTCAGAATGCATCTGAAAATGGACAATTTTTTATATACATCCCCTGCCTGGCTTATTAAATATATTTTTAAGTACATATTTTATGCCATTGACTTTATCTGATATAAAACATTATTATTTTATAACATTATTTTAACAAAAACATTAGGAATTTTATGATAATTTGTAGTGTATTATCACTTAAAATCAGTCAACTATTTATTTATTTAACTGATCTTAAATAATGGAGCATTTAAATTGTAGCTATAGAACATTATAAATAAGAAAAATTATATCTTTATATAAATATACCGTAATTTAAATTATTTTGACATATATTATTGAAATGCTTTCATGTATTTATTTTCATTGTATTCAATATAGTTCAATTTTTATTATTAATTGCTAAAATATGTTTGTAAATTAGAAAATTGATCGAAAACTTAAAAAGATAAAACTATTTTCCTATTCTCTGCAATTTTTCCTGACAAGGGCCTCTGAAAGACAGCCAGCCAAAAACATTTAAACATTAAAAAAATTTTTTTTGTTGTTCATTTCCTGGAATTAGCATTTAGGTGTGAAGTGGTTGTTTTAGTATATATTTCCAGTTTATGTGCCAGATTTTTATATCTGTGAAGATATATCCAAGCCATTGTATCCATGATATACTTTATATATTCACATTATTATGGTAATTTTAGCTATTACATTGATTTGTATACAATATACAATATAAATATACAATGATATACATATACATATATATATTTACTGTACTTAAACTATTTCATTAGTGTTTATAAGATTTAATAGAAAATTAAATTATAAATAAGTTAAAAACTATTCATTTTAAATTTTACACACCATTTGGACCATATTTCTCTTGATATTTCCGAACTTGTTCTTCTGATAATCCTCTTTCTATATCTGTTCCATAATACTCGGTAATTTCTTTCCAACTCTTCGTATGAGCCAATTCCATACTTTTATTCTTATTTACACAATATATTAAGTTTTAGTAAAAATATAAACTTTACTATAAATAACTCAACAGTGCGCAATCTGAAATTAAGAAAAATATCAATTAATGAATAAATATAACTTAAGTAAAAACTTAACATTTATTTAAAAATTTAAATTAAGAATCATTTATTAAATTTATCATCTAATTTTTTCGTAAAACTTCCTTTTTAAAAGCTAGCATATATGTTAATATTTATTAATATTTCTTTTATACCAGAAATTCTAAAATTAAATTACTGTATAATAAAATTAGTAAAGTACTTTAGTTTACTGTTTTATTAATTTTAATTTTCTAAAAAATTTCCTTAGAAAATATGTGAAATTTTAATATTTGTATACCTGCTTCTGATTATAGCATGAATTTTATGACCCACATCATTAAACAAACTGCCGATGATTAAAAGAATTCATTAATTATTCTTAAATTCATTAATTTGATGATTAATCATTCCATCTAATTTTGCCATTAGTAAGATTTGGCTTCACAAAATATTTTGGAAAAACCAATATTACATAATCTGTTAAAATGCCTGAGATTGAGAACCACTATCATTATTATAGAAGTTAGTGATAAGGGAATTATCACAAAAAAATGTGCTTAGTTATTACTCCTTATTTTAAAATTGTTTGGAAATACTATGGTTCAAATGTTTTATTTCAATTTTTATAATACATTTAAAATCCAGTTTAGAATTATAAACTAAGAATGATCTGTTAAATAGATGTAAAACATTTGTTTTAAATACAAGAGTACAGTTTGCTTTACTGCTATCAGCAAAGTGTACTGTTTTTCTAATTATTTTCTAAAATGTATTTATTTCTGAAAATATAAGTTATAATAAATCCCACATGTGACATACTGCACTAGTTAAATGAAAGAGAGGGAAAAGAAAAATATATCAACAAGTTATAACTAAGAAGCAACATATAAAATAGGTATAAGCCTAATGATAATTTATTAATAACTCCATTACTACTGCAAAGTATTTTAAATATGATCTATAATTACTTAGTTATAAAACAATTTGAATGAAAAATATAAATATGTATAAAGAGATTAATATCAAAAGAGATATAAAAATATTTATATATTTCTCTTTTGTATTACATACTAAATATTATACATTAAGCAGAATACATAATTTTATCATATATATCATTAGTCAATCAATAAAAAACTATTAGAGATTAAACTATTAAAGATATTCTGATAATTGAAAATATATA
>NW_019384331.1:854533-905528 GCF_000671375.1 Centruroides sculpturatus
ATGACGTTAATTATTTATAATATTAAAGTAACCTTTTATTTCCTTTTTTTAATTAGGTCCATCTGAAATCATAAAAAAAGGGTAGTAACTTATCAAATAATATCAGGCATTTTGTTTGGTATTTTATGTTAAAAAAATTAAATTTAGCTTAGTTTTTTCTTAATTATTCTTAATTATAAATATTTGATTTTTATTGAAGAAATCAATTTAAAAAGCTATTTTTCTATGTGGTTATATTTTTTGTATCAGGTGTTACATTATTATATTTAGAAGTAAAGCTGTGTGTCTTTCATCCAATTCCAATTCACAACAAAAAAATCAACTCAAAAGGAGATCTGTCTCAAGAAATAGAATCAACATTTCAAGCATAAGACTTATAAATATACATATTTTTAAATTAAATGCCAACTACTAACTTTTCTAAGAAAAAAAAAACAAAAAAATTTACTTAAACAATAATCAAATGCAGATATTGTAAAAGAATAACATTATTATATAGTTTTATTTCATGGACAGAGGGAATAAAATTTGCAATATCAGATTCTAGATTAATTGATACATTTTACACGTTTGCTGGAAGCTAAATAGGTTCAGTGGTCTGAAGATATTACACTTTCAGTGTTAGAGAAGTATATTTTGTTAAGGAGACAAACCTGAGATTTGCAGGTTAAACATATCCGAAACATAAAAACGTGATATATATTTTTTTTAAGTATAATATTTATAAAACAGAAACCTTTGGTTGTATCATGTTTTATAATATATCATAATACTGATGAAATTCTGAATATAGTAATAAGAAACTAACAAGAGCAGATAAGTCACAAAAGAAGAATATGTTTATGATGACTTGATTGTGTAAAGTTTGATTTTTTTACAGAATATTTTTCTTGTTATTGCTTTTTTAAATTCATACCATTTAATATTAATTTATTTCATTTTTTATTAAATACTACATAATATTTTTGGATCCTAAAACTAAGCAATCACTTCTTTTTTTAATTAAATACACAAATTTTGGTTATAGTTACAAAAAGGTTTATTATCCATTCCAGATATTTTTTTTATTTACTCAAGAAAATACACTATTCCTAAATAACAACAGAATAAAATCTGATAAAACATAAGATAAGATATTACAGACGTAATGTTTAATAAGTATCTATCGAACTTTAATTATACTGTATGTTATTAACTTCAATTTACAGAACTTAATACTTAAAAACATTAAAAGATAAAATCAGAAATGAATAAGTATCAATGATCACTTTTTTGTTACAATTACAAATACAGATCTCATTATTGTTAAGTAACTATCCTATAAAAATTCTAAACTTTAAAATTCTTTAAAATGTAAATAATTTATGGTATTTTTGTGATAATAGAATAATATGCAAAATTTTATGCAGATAGAATAAAAGAAAAATTGAAAAGCTGTGAAAATTAACTCTTGAATTAAATTTGTGTTATTCAAATGAATTTGTCAGTATAAAATATTATAGAGAAATTAAATTTTGAAGAGAGGTTTAAGAAAATCTCTTTTTATTAATATAATAAAAAGAGATTTTCTTAATTATAATTTATATTGAGTAAAATCAAATATGGAGAAAGTAAAAATCAATGTTTGATAAACTTTCTAAAGAAGCTCCTGAAAAAGTAAATCCAATTCAAACTTTTTCTTGGAGTAAAAATCTTTTCAGAAGTGTCAAGTACTTTCAGGCTATACATCTATCATCATATTTCTTATGGTGTCAACTTCTGATGACAGGTACATAGCCTGAAAGTGCTTCTCTAAACAATTTTCCACTTAAAAAACAAGCAGTTTGAATAAAACCACATTTCAATATTTAATCATATAATTTAATTCAAAAATTATTTACATATTTATATAATAATTATACTTTTCTTTTATTAACGGTTTCCAGATTTTTAAAATTACTAATTAATATTTTTTTCTATTGTTATTTCTTTTCTTATTATAGTTTGACTTTAGTTTCAATATTTTTTTTTAGATATATCAAATTTCATACCTGTTTCTATATATGTAGTTTTTTTGTTTTGCTGCTGTTTTATAAACAAACATGCTTTCAAAAACAAAAATAAATACTTTTAAATACTTTAAGAATCTTAAATCCAAATAAATTACATAAGATTTCTCAATGCAAGGTTACTTTTGTAACAATATTAATTTTCAAATTTTCTTTTTGAATAAAGAGAAATTTTTATGTGAAAATACAAATATGATTTTTACTTTTCCAGCTGTTGTAACAGAAAGAAAGTATAGAAATGGTCAAAAATGACCTCCCAAGACTTTTTTCACAAAACTTTTTTTTTTAATTTTGAAAAATAAATTCTTAATTATAACATTCGGTGCAATGAATAGTGGTGCTTGCAGACTATAAAAAAGGAGCATGTGTGCATGCAGTATATATAAATATATATAAGCCCCCTTTTTTACAGGTATCCTTTGATTAACACAGTTAATCCCTCAATGCTACCGTGTATATCAAAATCATGTTAAATGTAAAATATCTTTAAACAAATACAGTGGTACCTTGGTACTTGACAAAACAATCACGAGATGTTAGAACAAATTTTCAGTTAATAACAAATATTTTTATTTTAATTTTGTCATGTGTAAAAAAGTACTGTGATAAAAATGATCAACTAATTTAAAAATAAAATGAAAGCTTAGAGCTTTCCTCCAACCAGATGTTTTCTTGCATAACATCTGGTTTGAAATTTTGAAGAACTTATTTATCAACTGATAGTTTAAATTTTCAAATGAAACATATATGCAGGGGTCATACTGCATAGTGCCAAAATTGCCACTTGGTGATATTTTTATTAAAATGGCAATAAAAATATAATACTGACAATTGCGATTGATGATAAAAACCCTACTCTGCTCATTTCAACATTCAGCATGAAATCAAATTACAGATCACACTTCAGGAAAAACAGCAAAATGTCAAGCTTCCATACAATGGGAGTCCTGTGCACCTAGGGATTTCATGACATCACGCGGCAAGTTTGGGCAGAAAAGTAGGAAGTGATGTTGAGAACTGAAGGTAGTTTTGTGCGATGCTGCCCAGTGTTTCCAGATTGGGGATTTTTTATTGACTGACAGAATATTTAAGGAATTTTTGGGATGACTTTCTTTCCACTTTGATCTTTTTTCAGTAGACTAAAACAAAAATTTTGACATGACAGAACATGCAAAACACTGTTTAAACATTGTGATCAAATATGTTATTTGAAATTATTCATTAAAAAATTATTCAAAATAATTCCTATTGCTAACAAGAGGGCCAAATGTTTGGTCTCCGATTCAAACAAAACTTGGTGAGCACAAACCTTAAACACAAGCAGCACCTTGTCCAAATAATAGGATCCCATTTCTCAATCACTTCGAAAAACTGGACCTGTAAAAATTTTGTGTTTAGCTTATTATAAGTCTTTGCAAGTGTCACGCCTCAGAGTGGTGATAGCCAAGTGAATAAGATGCTAGGCACTGCAGCTAGATGATATAGGTTTGAATTTATATCATTGGGCCTCTTAGTGCTCTCAGAGCAGAGAGAGGCTTATTTTACAAAACTGCAATCATCTGACCAAAAAAAAACCCTATATCATCTAGCTACAGTGCCTAGCATCTTATTCACTCAGCTAGCATTTGAAACGTCCAAAGACATAAGCCAAACACTAAATTTTCAAAGGCCCATTTTTTGGAAACAGTTGAAAAATGGGTCCTATATTTAGATGAGGAGCTGTTCGTATTTAAAGCTACATACTCATCAAATTTCATTCAAACTGGAGACCTGAACATCTGGTCCTCTCCTCGTGAGTGACAGTTTAACGTATTACTTTTACTTTCCAGATGACAAACTGATGAGGCTACCATGGTAAGATTGCAGATTTGAATGACACTGTTGGAACCTTAACAGAGCTGTAAAGCATGCCCATAGGAGAAAAAAGTCAAAGGAACCATATCTCTAAATGAGACCCTTCATGAGATATAGCCCCCACCGAAATCAGCCAAAAACCTACTTCCAGGCACAATAGGGAGTCATACTACATGCTCTGCTAAGCTTATTGCATATTTAACAGTCAGTATAGCACAGTGATCAGACATTCTAATGATATTTATCAGCAAAAAATAAAGAAAAGTCTGACACTCGACCCTTTGCGAGATATTTGCCTCCAAATGTGGAACCCAACAGCAGCAATTCCTGTTGTCATCTTGCTTGTGGACATCATGCTTGCAAGCAAATTATGTTATAGGCAAAGTGATCACTGCCTATAACAAATGATAAATGTAGGAACTTCTACTGACTGAAAACAGTTTTTCTTGTGTACCAGTACTGCTGTCTATTCTCCATGATGCATGGCAGTCAAGGCAATCTATTCTCCATGCTGTTGAACGGTAGTCAAGGCAAGCAATAGCGAGCTGCCATTCTGCATGTAGTTGTGTGCTTCGATGCTCACTATCACTAGCTCCTCAACATCTGGCAAGCCCCACCATACTCCTCTAAAACTATATAACATCAAGTACTCCATAAACAGTCAAGTGGGCTAATCAAAGCCAGTCTAGTCACATGGGCTAAATAGTTAAATCAAGGGGGGCAGAATGAAGCATGTGAACTGCAGGGGGGTACAGAAGACAGGGTACTGAATGGTGACTGTAGACAAGAGTTATAGTCAAGAAAATGGGTTAGGGGCAATTTTAATTAAAAGAACCAAGGGGGCAATAGCTTGTAAAGTTCAGGAATCACTGATCTAATGTTATCTGGTTGCTACTACAAATTTCTTTACAAATCTTAATTAATGACAACAAAATGCTTATACTATAACATAACATTCAAAAGCATACTAATTCATTCTGATTAATAATAATAAAATAAAAAGTATTTTTATTATTTTATTTAACTAGTTGATATATTTAGTTCCAAATGTATATTTACAAAAAGAATATGCATTTAGAGCTCGTGAATACATTTGTTTTGGATTCGTAATTTCCAAGAAAAACTGGACCTGAGGAAGATCCGAAAAAAGAGAAGGATCAAAAACATTAGCCTGTTTTTGCAAACATGATATATTGGATACACAAGAGTTCTCAAGTGTGTAATGTAAGGTATGTCAGTTTAGATTCCTACTGACTTGCGAGTATGATTTGAAAAAATGTTTATTAAGTATTTAAGATAAATATTCAAGATTGGTAGTTGAATGCCATTAAACATTTATAAAGAATTAAATGTGTCCACACTGTTTATCAAATTACTTTTGAAATTTGTAAATAATAACACTAATAAACAAATTTTACCTACTTTTATATTTAACCTATTTTACATATAATATTTTTGAAGATTCTGACTGCAAAAAAGTTAAATTAAAAATGATGATTAATTTTTAAAGTTTTCTAGAACAAAAATTTTCTATAATTTCACTGGAATTTAAAATTACTTTCTGAATCACAAAACTTATCACCATAGTTGAACAAATATCAACCATACTGGTTTATAAGGCCGCCACCAAACAATCTTTATTTTTAAAATGTTTTCAGCTCATTTTGAGCTATCTTCAGTTAAGAACAGCTTATTTAAAATAAAACAGCAGCTTTTGAATCAAAAGGAAAACTATTCTGAAGATAAGTCAAAATGCTGAAAATTTTTTTAAAATAAAGATTAAGTTTAGTAACTTTAAAAGCAGTATGGTTGGCATTTTAACTTACATTGGGAATAAATCCATAAATATCTACAAGACATTAAAAATATTTAAAAGCTGTTTCTATGTTCCTTAATTAAGGAAAGAAATATTATATTTAAAGACAAAAATATCTAGAATAAAATGCATTTTTAACTACTTTCAATCATTTCAATAGAAATTAAATATAAGCTTGTTCTCAACAAAATCAAGTGATAAAAACTTGTATTACTGTAGATTGTAATATTTCCAAAAATTCTGTTGGTTTTATAGGATAAATTTTAAAAACTATGAACACTATAACTAACTTTGAAACTATCAAAACCAAATCAAAAATCAATAGTTATTGTTATGTAATCATAAATTGTACTATAAACCTATTGATCGGTGTCAGCAACACTTATACATTGCATGAACATTTTTGAACTCCTCTGGAATCCTGTCTCAGATTGAAAATTGTGTTCCATCAATGAAACAGCAAGATTCATCTGAAGGAGGACTCTGGAAGAGCCTGAAAATGTTCATGCAATGTATGTGTTACTGACACTGGTCAATAGGTTTATAGTGCAATTTATATGTCATCTGGTATATGTTCTTTTTTGTATTATGTAATTATTGATTACTTTGAAAAACAGATTAGGATATTTCAAAAGCAGTAATTACACAGTATTAAAACCCTGAAATTTTAGAAAATTAAACAAGATTCTTAGTATAAATAGTTTTATCAATTATAAAATATATGTATAAAGAACAAATATACCAATAAAAGCATAATAAAAGCATGATGGACAAGTACACATTTTATGGCAAACAAATCAATAAATACTTTGTTCCATTTATAGTAACTGTGTGACATATTTACTTTCTACCTAATTTTACAACAAATTTATAATAGAAGTATCAGTTTATGTATATTTAACATACTGAATATCATTACTACAAATTTAACAAACTAATAAAAATTTCAAATAGCCATTCTAATTAACTTTAAGTATGACTCATATATTGTATATTTTACACGATTTTTGATATAAATTTTTATCAGTCAGAAAAATACAAAACATAATATTCAAATTATATAAACAAAATAAAAATCATTGTAAAGTAATTTAGTATTTGATGACAAATTATCAATATCAGATAAATAATTCAAAGAGTTTTAAGTAATAAGCATGATATTAAAATTTATTAATATACACACTTACGCATAATAAAATATACCATATATATATATTATGCAGTACAGTATATATATACACTGTACTGCATACTAAAATATATACATATATACTATATATATAGTCAATATTAAAGTCATATAGTCAAACCCCATTAATACAAAGTTGAATGGACTAAAAACTTTGCAATTTATATTATCTAGGTTTATATTAAGCAAACTTTACAAAAGACCAAAAGGTAATAACCATAAATCATCCAGCCTTCAGCCAAATTAATTGGGCAACATTACAGTACAATTAATAATTAGAAATTACCCATGATTAGAAATTAGAGGTAGATGTTAGTCACCATCTCTCATCGAAAGTAGTAACTAGAATAGCCTGGAAAAAAAAGAATTAGTCCAGAGTGGGAGTCGAACCTACAATCTTCACTTTCTGTGCAATGTACTGAACAGCTCTGCGTGACTCTTCTTTTCTAGACACATTTAAATGTGTCTGGAAGGGAAGAGTTCTCAGAGGGAACTTAATTTAATATAAGAATCAAAGGAAACCTTAAATTTTAGTTACTAATTTTGATAAGAGATGGCACCTAATGTCTACCTCTAATCTCTAATTATTAATTGTAGTGTACTATTGCCTGATTAATTTGACTGATAGTTGAATGATTAACAATACATTAGGTTCTTGAGATGTTTATATATAGGTAATACCATCAAATGATAAAAGCCAGATAATCACCCAGTTAGTTCAGTGTTTTATTTTGTTTGAATATGTTTAAAATAAATATTAATTCTTTTGCCTCCATGTCCTTATTAAATTCTTTATTATATCATTGTCTACATTGGACTCTGTATATTAATAGGACTTATTATACTGGTGTTGTTCCATTCTAGCAAATACAGGAGATCTTATTCAGAAAAACAAAATATCTTTATTTTATTTACAGGTGAAAAAAATAAGATCTCCTCTATTTGCTAGAACAGAAACAAAACCAGTATAATAAGTCCTATTGATATACAGAGTCCAAAATAGACAATGATATAATAAAGAATGTTTAAAATAAATAAATACATAAATTTGTTTGTTGCTCCAAACATAGTTTGAGATAAAATAGCTTGAAGAAAGAATCAATGTGTTTTCAATATTGGCTACAGTTGATAATGATTAATGCAAATGAATGAAGGATGACCTAAATGGCAAACTGAATCCAGGAGTGAAATATTTTTAAATTTGTGAAATTTTATGCATAACTCATTGCTTGAATTGAAATGGAAACAGTTTGTTTTTAATTTTAAAATTACAAATTAATTACAGTATTTAATATTGTAATTCAGTTGTTCCATTATTTTTGTTATTAAAGCAATTAAAAATTAGAATTATTTCATGAAACTTCAGATTTTTAATAATAAAAATTTTTACAATCCTATTAACTTCTAGCATCCAATGTACATATTAACTGTCTTAATTAGTATTGTTACAGAGTACCAAGTGCTGACTATAAGAGAAAGTATTTTTCAAACTGGAATGAATAGCATTAGTGACATGTATACTGAAATGCAACAATAAACACTGATGTCATAAGTGTTGTGGCTAACATTAAAGTGAAAAAAATGCTCTCTACTTTTAGCTTTGAGGAAGCTGAAAGCAAGATGCTTTGTATTAAACAATGTAATATAATTTATAATTGCTATTGAATTCACAGGATAACATGCTTTGTACAGTATTACATATTAATATTTTGGATTAACTAAGCTTGTTGACATTGATTTAACTGCATATCCTTGTCCACGAGTGCAAATCTACTTCACATAAACATGGAATTTGCATTTTGCATAAACCAATAATGTAATAATGGAGTCTGAGTATATATATGAGTATATGTTGTTACTTACTATCATAGTATATTCTTCATAGAATTGTACTGAGTATTAAGTCCCACAGTATTTACAAGTATATAAATCAATTTAACAAATAATACAATTATTATAGAAAAAGATTTTCTTCCAATAAAATCTTACATAAAAAGATTGCTATAACTAGCTTTTCATGTGCCCCATACTAGATTTTATTTTTTTGCTCTCCTTTTTTTTTGGAAAAAATATAAAAAAAACAAATATAATAAAAATAATAGGTTATTTTTTTAACTTTAATTAAAAGCATTACAGAATCAACCTCCATCATGACAAAATTTAAAATTTGATATAAAAATACAATACTGATCACTTTTTGATACCCTATTTTAGGTCCATCTTTGTCCTGGATCTTGTGCACCCACTGCACCTGCCTAGTTTTGGTACTGCATAAGATATAAAAACTTTGGTTTTTCCATACAGAATGAAACTGAACGTGAAAAATAAAGAAATTACCAAATTCTACTACAGAGTCCATGAGAAGGGCAGATCTGACCCTATTAATGTTAATGACTAATATAGCTGCACATGATCACAGGTCAAAGAAATTTACAGCTATTGTTGAAGTAAAATCTTATAATTTAAAATTTGATATATTTGACAAAATACAGGTTCATAATACTTAATAATTTAAATAAACTTTTTCTTAAGCAAGATCTAATTGATGTAATAGTTTGTTACAAAATATAGTAAAGTTCTTTCTAACTTTCTTACTTATATGTTAAAACCATATTTTTATATTTTAAAATCTTTTCTTTTTTTTCCAAAATTTCTTTCTTTGCTTAATTTTTCATGACGAATAATAATACCATATTTATTTCATAATCAACTATAATGATACATTCTTAAAAGAAGTTTTAAATTATCATTTTTAATGAAAACTATTACTATGCTTTTGTTAGAACAAGGTTGAATAATAATACCTCAGATTCCAACATAACCTAACTAATCTCAAATTATCCAATTTTATTTGATGTGAATATACATATAATGTATCCTTTATAAAAATCAAATATTTTAAATTAATAATTAAATTATTTGAAATTATACCCTTTGTAATGAAAGATTCCTTCAATGCTTCTGTGAAGTTAATAATCTGAATGATTTCTTTTAATAAATATTTATTAAGTGAAATATTCATTTACAAATTGCAACAGACAAATGAAATACATATTAAATCAAATTTTCTTTTCCCCAAACAGAACCTTACAACAACTTAGTTCCACATTAGATATAGCAACAGCCATGGTCACTCATAAAAAAACCCTATAAAAATGTGTTTATTTTTTAAATGAATTTTTAAATTAATGTATCATTTTGCTACATATCTGCAAGAAACCATAAATATTGTATCATCCATAACATCATGAACGTGCCTTTCACCAGCTGACAGTGTCTAATGCAGCAATTGTTTCCAATGATTACATCATCCATTGGTACAAAAAAAATCTTTGTATGAAAGTGCTGCATTTTTATAAACATAATGGAAACTTTTTATAGTTAACACTGTGTAAAAATGTCCATAATTGATGCTTTGAATGCTGAAAGTTTGTCCTCTCATGACAGTACAGAGAGTCCATTGTCAGCAATTAACAATCGTGCTTTTGTTGCAAAAGCAACATAAACATGGCAACATTGAAAATAAAACTGGATCAAGAGTAAATGCATGAATATGCTGTGCCAGGATAACACTGTAGAATCTTGTCCTGTAAGAACTTGCTGCTAGTTCTTCCAAACTGAAAGTAAAGTGAAAAGAGCAGACATGTGTAAAAGTGCAGAAACTGTACAACACCATCTATGCAACATGGTTTAAAATCCTACAATCCATGTTAAAAGCCATACTGATGAGTAAAATGTGCAGAAAGCAGCTTATCTGGGTTAAATAGCATGCAACCATAGTTGACATGTGAGATTCTATTATGTTTTTAGGTGAAACCAAATTTAACCCTATTGAAAGCTGCTGACAAATTATGGGCATAAAAACTGCAGAGAAGAGGTCTGAAATAAACAGTAAATGCAAAAGTTTATTAGAAGAGTTGTTATCATAAGCTCGGTACAGAATACTTAAACTCGTTTGCTCTATGACAGTGCTGCAAAGCTATTAAGGCTCAAGGTGATCCTATAGAGTATTGGGATACCATTCAACAAGAAATAACCATTTACATTATGTCTTTTATATCTACTTATGTTGTGAACCTTTTTTTTCTTCCATAACTGTAAACAGCAGATTCTTGTAACAATGTTCATTAAAAATACTGGTGAGGTTGTGATGGCAAACAATGACAATTAGAAAAAAATTATTTGATGAAAAATTTTGTCAGTGATATTTTATATCATAGGCATAGAACAATAAGTGGCTAACCATGAAACTAATTTTCAGATCTGAAAATTATTTTTACTCATGATCCCAAATAGAAAATGTTGAATGTAACAGAATAATCTACAGTCAACCCCTCTATAACACAGGTTCCTATAGTTCGGAATCCTATATCACTGCAAAAAAACTGCAACAGTATTCGTACAAACATACTAAAAAAACTCCTATAATTCGGTAAAACGTCATCGCCAACTTGTGTTGCGACAGGATTGCACAAACCGTTGACTTTAAACAAGCAGCGGACCTACCAAAAACCATTTATTATTTAACGTCCATAAAAATTATATTTATATTAATGATGTCTCCAAAGTTCAGCTAATTTTTCACAAAAAAAAAAATAATTTATTTGGGGAGCACACGAGCACCATTCAATGACAATCTCCACGATGAAAACAAGCTTAAGCAACGGCGTAGTCAAACAGTGCACACTCGGTAAATAATCCTACAATTTTTTGTTTATAGAATAATTTATATGGATTATTCCCAAAAAATTATACGTATTTTGGAAATGTTTAGTCGAATTAGTCTAGAATCGATTAATTTTATGGAAGAAACCTTTCAAATAGCCATAGTCCGTAAATTGCATACGTGCCGGGCTGTGATTGGCTGGACTCCTAGAAGCTGGATTCATAAAAAAGAGGAACGTATCTACCATGTTATAGGGAGGGTTGACTGTACTATTGAAAATCTACAAAATTTAGTTAGCTGCTTATGGTTCTATATTCACAATATATTAAATGATTTATTTTTAAATTTTAAATTACTTTCTTTAAAAATATTTGAATAATTTTTTAAACACTCCTTCCATATTGATCCAAAATTATTCAATTCTGTATATTAAAATTGAAAAATTATATACAAGTATTAATATTGTGTGAATATTGGAAAAATTCAACACCTAATTTAATAATAATATTTTTAAGCTCCTTAAGCAGTTAAAAAGTATTATTATTTACTCTACTTACAACAAACTAATAATAATGTCTGAATTAAATTGTTCATATTTTATTCATAAATATATTTCAATTTTCATTAATAAATTTACATATTCAATTAACATTAAAGTTAATTGAATTTATCATATAAGGTTGTGATGAAGGTATTTGTAATATTTTTAGGTACCAAGGGTGATAGGTATTTTGATTTAAACTATTTTGATCCATATTTATAGACTGGTCAATCACTGATTCCATTAACATAGTATAACCGAACTTCCAGTCTTGAATATTATCTTTGAATAGTAAGTCAGATATTCCAAAGGAATTTAGTATTTTGTTTAGTTTGGATTGCCAGAGGTGCACTGTGGTTGATTTCTTACTACATTTGATTAATTCTTGATGTAGAAAAGTAATATTACTGTCACATTTGAATTTTAACCAGTACAGTAGAACCTCGAAAACTCTGCCTAATGTGGACCGAAGGGTGGCCGAGTTTGTGAAAATGCCGGGTTATCAGGAATGGGGTTAAAAAAATTAAGTACGAGTGTTTCCTCAGAAAATACTGTACTGTACTTGTATGTACTGTTTACTTGAGAATATAACAGAGAATAAACTGCCCAAATACCCTTAAACAAAGGAAAAGTACGTCCTTTATGAAGGCATAGAGCCTTTACTACATGAAAATGAAAATTAATGAATACACTGTGTACAGTAATTTACCTGATAAGACAGACCTCAGAAAAATACTTTATGAGAGCTTTTATACTTTTATAAAGCTGTCTATAATGAAAATTAATTAACTAAGGATTTTTTTGCCCTGCCAGGGTGTGGCCGAGTTATCCGGAGTGCCGGGTTATCGAGAGCCGAGTTTTCGAGGTTCTACTGTAATAAAATTTAATTATTCGTTTCAATTTTATGAAATCTATTATTAATTTTTCTTTTTCTTCTATTATGGTAGTTAAAATAGATTAAAACAATATCATCATCATACATAACAGCAACAGTTACTTGTAAATTTTCTATACTACATATCATTCAGTCAAAATACTGTACTAATTCAAAACTATACTAATCTACTGTACTAATCATAAAAACAAATTATATCATCATTCTCTTTCATTTACTAATCTTTATTAAGTTATCATTTATTCATTACTTTTATAAATAAAATTTTTCTATTTGTATTTTAAACACTGACATTAAAATATGAAATTAGAAATGTAACATTTTTAAAATTTTTTTATTCCTGTTTTCAATTAATTTTCATATTATCACTATTGTTTATGTAAGCAATTTCTTTTAAAAATATCAATAAGATGTTATTGAATACAACCATTTAAATCAAGCATAATCACTAATAAAAGAAAACAAATGAACAGGAAAAAACTCAAAATAATACTGCATTGTAATACTATAATCATTGTACAATTAATTTTTCACTATAAATCTAATATAGGGTTTCTGAGTCTAAGCAACTTTTCCACTCCCCAGGTTCAAGATATTCAGTATTACGTCGATTATCCAAATGCCGATCAACCAAAACATTGGTTAACTGAAAGCGTTCCAGTTGGACTATGTTGTGCTGAATCAAACATTTTTGATACTAGATTAACTTCTAAAGTATAATTTTCTTTTGTTATTTTTCAATATATGTACAGTATTTTGCTTGTACAAAATAAAGAAATAATTTTTAACAATACAATAGCCACAATTATTATTATAAAAATTTTCATTAGGCTTGACAATGAAAATTCAACGCGAAGAGACATGCAATGGAGAAAAATTTAAACATGGGATATACAGTAGAACCTCGAAAACTCAGCTCTCGATAACCCGGCACTCCGGATAACTCGGCCACACCCTGGCAGGGCAAAAAATACTTATTTAATTAATTTTCATTATAGACAGCTTTATAAAAGTATAAAAGCTCTCATAAAGTATTTTTCTGAGGTCTGTCTTATCAGGTAAATTACTGTACACAGTGTATTCATTAATTTTCATTTTCATGTAGTAAAGGCTCTATGCCTTCATAAAGGACGTACTTTTCCTTTGTTTAAGGGTATTTGGGCAGTTTATTCTCTGTTATATTCTCAAGTAAACAATACATACAAGTACAGTACAGTATTTTCTGAGGAAACACTCGTACTTATTTTTTTTAACCCCATTCCCGATAACCCGGCATTTTCACAAACTCGGCCACCCTTTGGTCCACATTAGGCCGAGTTTTCGAGGTTCTACTGTATTAATATACTATTATTGGGATATACTAATATGCTATATTAATAATGTATTTTTTCATACATAATCAGTTATCCGAAAAATCGATTTTCCGAACAACTCCAGACCCCAATTTATTCAGATAATCGACACTCTACTGTATTTCCAAAATCTGGGAATTCCCAGGACTATACAATGCCAATCACAAAGATAATAAATATAATTAAATAATAATTATTTGTATTGCACGATGAAGTACTTTTCAATAGACACTAGGTTTGGCTTTACATCCATCTTCAAGATGGATGTAAAGTAAAACTTAGTATCTATTGAAAAGCACTTCATCATGCAATACAGATAGATAATAAAAGACAAGGTTTCAAGTTAGAAGAAAAAAAATATATTTACTATGTTTCATTGCATCTTATTGCCACTTTAATATATTTGTGCAATAAGTAAGATAACGGGTTTAAATTAAAATAAGAAGTGTTATAAATTTTATTTTGAAGTAGTGCCCACAAAGTAAAAATTTAAGCATAAAGCAAAAGTTTATTATTGATTAAATATAACAAAGAATATGTGAAAATTAGCATATATCAAATGCAAACAAACTTTTATTTAAATAAACTACCTAACAAGAAGGATAATTATGTAAGTGAATTAACTTGGGGAAGGGCAAACATAATAAATATATCAATTTCCTCTGGCTTTTTTTAAAGCCCTTCATTTTGTGGGTACTAAGTGTGTTTTTTCCATATACACCATGGATTTGGCTATACACACTAAGGGGAGTCAGGCGGTGAGGGACAAGACCAAAGTGTCCATTCAAACACTTGTGAAAAATTTTGGAATCACAACCCAAGACTAAAAGCCAAGTCCCCTGATCAGCAAGTTTACATCTTTACTACCTCAATCAACATCTATCCAAACAAAATTTGATAAAGTGCACACAGATGTGAACTGTCATCTCACGATTTTCAGTCAAATACTTATCTGAGTTCTCTCCAACTACTTTTGACTATTTCACTGACTGTTTAAAGTCATGTTAATCATATGTTGACATTGCTTTAACTTTCTTTTACATATAATAATAGTGTATAAAATAACACACAAAATCATGCTTATTACAATCATTAAATAGTTTCATTAGTTCATAATAAAACTTTAATCATTGTCTATGATAATTGTATCATATGCATTTTACTTAAAATTACATAGGACAATTAGTCTAGCACTTTTCTGTTTTAGATCTGTAAATTCAATTCTGTTTTTCTCAAGATTTGAGACAAGAAAACTTAAATTTTCTAGGAATTTACAGGTCAGAAACTCTTAAGGCCATCAAAACCATTGTTCAGCAATTAATGACAATCCTTTTCCATTTCAATATTTAATTTCGTCGCCAATACGGCTTAAAATATGAACAAATCCATATTTAGAAAATTTGTCTTCGGAATAGATTTTTAAGGAATTATTTCAACATCTTATTACTGTTAAAATTAATAATTTTAAATATTTTATTATTAATATTACATTTTTTTTATATCTATAAACAGATTTCTGTAATTATTAAAATTGTCTCATTTATTTCACAGTACAATGACTCCAAAGTGCATTAACGTTTTATAACCAACATGATACTCGAATTGTAAATAAATGCATCTGATTTAAATTAATTGAAGTTTTAAGTCTTCACTCATTTGAATATCGAAATTGAAATATTTAAAACAAATTTAAAGTATTTAATTTTGTTGCTTTTGCTCCAAGCAATTAATTAATGAATAATTTTGTCAATTTGTACTGTTTACAACATTTATCAAAGGAATGATATCTGTTTTTATGTAAACTTTTCCACGAACAAAGCTACCACTTGAATCAAAAAGCCTTCTAAACCTGCTGTCGAGTAAGTCTAGAAAATAGGTCAAATAACTTATTTCTAATCTTGATTTTGATGATTTTATTTCTAATCACTGTCTACATTGTGGCAGGCGAGAAATGCCATCTCTGCAATGAAATTTTTATGAACAGCGGTCTACCCAATCTGTAAACTGTTGTCAGTCTCTAAACATTCTCTCTGCAATCAACCATAATAGTTACAAACAAATAATAAATTTCATAATAATCCAACAATTGCCATTCAGGCTATAATATGGCTATAATCAAATAATTAATGCAAATAAATTTGGTACTAGAGGTAAGCATTAGGTGCCATCTCTTACATAAATTAATTATTATAATTTAATAAATAAGATGTGTATTATATGTAATAAATTTCATACTAAATAAAAAGCTAACAGTAATAATAAATAATTATTCACTATCAAATCATCAATATTTTTATTAAAATTTATTAATTTTTTTATATTTTTATTTAATCTCTTATATTGAGGTAGAAATTAAGTAATCAATAGGATGACTAACATGCCAAATTAATATATAATAACAAAAACAAAGACACTGAGTTCAGCGTTCCATGCAACAACTTGTGAGTATATATCCTTCTATCAATAAGGTAAAGAAAGCACTATTTCCAAGTACTACTTTATGCAGCAAGAGAGAGTCTTTGAAGGTACAAATAGCGTTGCCTTACCTTGGACCCCTATCTTTACGCATCTGCAGAATCTTTAAGCAGCGCAATCTTGTACAGTCGACCCCCCTATAATGTACGTTCCTATAATGACAATTCCTATAACGTAGCGAAAAAATTGTAGAAACTTTCGTATAACGTACCTCCTATAACGTCGTTTCGCAACAAGATTGATAGAGTCTGGACCAATAGTGGATGAGCAGCCGAACTACTTTCCTCTGACCCTGCGCCACGCTACGGAGCAGCTAAATTGAGTTTGCTATCGTCTGTTTAGTATTATATATAAATTAGGTACTGTACATATAATTATATATTAATTATATATAAATTAGGTACTGTACATATAATTATATATTAATTATATATAAATTAGGTACTGTATATATAATTATATATTAACTTAATTTATTGTAACTTTATTATAATTATATATATGCTTTCTGCCGCCTGGCAACACGCTACGGAGATTTTAGGCTAGTAAGTTGAGTTTATTATCGTCTGTACAGTATGTAAATTAGGTACCGTAAGTCTAATACAGCACTAATTTTATACATTTCTTGTGAAAGAAACACTTCTTATTCAACGGCCATAAAAATTATTTATATTAATGATGTCTCCAAAGGTCAAGTTATTTTTATGCGAAAAATTCGTTATTAGAAATCGCGGCCGTCGTTTAATGTGCTGTTCCGCGATGAAAACCAGCTTTAAGCAACGGCGTAGTCGAACGGTACACACTCGGTAAGTAATCCTATAATTTTTTGTTTATAGCATAGTTTATACAGATTATTCCCAAAAAATTATACGTATTTTGGAAATGTTGAGTGGAATTAGTCTAGAATCGGTTAATTTTATAGAAGAAAACCTTTCAAACAGCCTTAGTCCGTAAAGTTCCCACCTATCGGGCTGCGATTGGCTCATGTATTTAATCGTTCCTACAACGTAATTTTCGGTTAGCGTGGAACGTATCTAAGCGTTATATGGGGGTCTCCTGTACTACCTTTAACCCCACTTCCAAGCCTACGCAAACTTATTTGTAATGATAAAGACAAATTTTCCACTCTTGAGAAATTGGGGGGGTCTATGCTGTACCTTTGGAAAATCAGGCAACGGGAGTAAACACAAGATATATCAGGGCCACCACTAGAATGCTTTCCAGCCGCCTTGATGAGCACCAAGACGATGTTATGAGGGGAAGACACACCACCGAGCTCGCAAGAAAGGTACTTGAGCAGGGTTACAACCCGCTATGGTCCCAAGCGGTTATGCTCAAGAGCTGCAAGGATCGAAAAACTGTTTTTATATGGGAATCTCTCCTCACTACCACCTTGGACACTTGCAACACCCCATATGCTCGAGCTGCCTAGTGTATGGGTTACGCTGTATAAGCGTTTAAGTGAGTATTAGCAGTCTCTAGAATGCATGTAGCGTGAGCATGGCTCTGTGCATGCGCCAGCTCGCACTTCATGGAGCTATCTGCTCGTTCGGTTTTCGAATTATGTTTAAATATTTACTTCGTGTTCTTAATGGCTTTAACGTAGTTTCAACTTATCTTATGCGTTCTATTCTACATTCGATTATTT
The DNA here is from genome assembly GCF_000671375.1 of Centruroides sculpturatus. NCBI lineage: Eukaryota > Metazoa > Arthropoda > Arachnida > Scorpiones > Buthidae > Centruroides > Centruroides sculpturatus. The sequence goes on from NW_019384331.1 coordinate 873,018, forward strand.
TTGTTTAAAATTTTTGGTAAATATCTGTATTTGCCTGAGGAGAACGACTATAAGTTCGTTGAAAGTGCTTGCGATAAAAAACGCATGTAATGATGAACTCAGTGTCTTTGTTTTTGTTATTAGAAATTAAGTATTTTTTTCCTATTAAAAACAGATCCCAGTTGAGTATTTATTAACACTAACCACTAATGTACATACAGGGCGAGTCAAAATTATGTGAACACTATTTGAGAGGAAAGCATTTACTCAAAGTTTGCATTATACAAAGTTTCAACCTGACCACCAGCACAATTAATGCATTCAAACCAATGTTCAACAGTACAATTTAGTGCCAGAAAACCAGAGATTGGGGAGGCCATAACAACAGTCCATCGCACCCAATTGGAATAGAAAATGAAACAAAATTAAGATGTTTCATTAATAATGTTTAATTAAAAATTAAGATTGTCACATAATTTTGACTCACCCCGTATAAGTAGTGATAAAAATTTAGAGAATGCTCAAGATTTTCTATTCTATTAAATAAAAAATATAGTGTATAGCTTGATAAACACTGTATTTAATAAAAAGCAATTAAGCATTATTCATGAAAAAGTATAATATAGTGAAAGTATAAATCTTATTCTTAAAATTATTGTTACTCTTTTAAACTTAAAAAAAAAAGAAAACTGTGAAAGTATTTCATGTTTACATTATGACCTAAAATAAGTATTTAATATAAATTTTTATTTATTTATTTATTTATTTTTAAGTATAAACATATTTTCATACAAAAAGTAAACTATAAACCAAAACATTTAGATATATACAAATTTTATATATATACAGTAGATTTTTTATTAATATAAATAAATATATGTTTATTGAACATTAAAAAAAATTACTAATTTTCATTTCTCTTTTTAATTTAATTTTTTTAAAGCAAAATCATGCCAGTTTTCATGAAAAATTATATTAATGGCAGATGAATTATCTTGGCTATTTGATACACCTTATCACAGTTTGTCACTTTCTTTTCTTCTGAACGAGTTATTCTTTTCTAAGTTCTATCTCTGGTTCTTCTTTTTTCTATAATTTTTCCTTGACTAGCTGCTTCAATACCAATATGTAAATCATGATTTCTTCATCTGTTAACACTTCATTTTCTAGAATGTTATTGTCCATAAGCCAATATCTCTTTCCTCCAAATCTCTGAACTCCAATAATTGTTTCAAACTGTTAAGCAGATTGATGATGGTCATGGTTTGTCTATCTACCTTCAGCACATGGCTCTTTCTCCAGATAACAGTTAATTTTTCAACATCAGGATATAGTTTTTTCTCCATGACCTCACAAACTTTGAGAATGGCATTTCTTCAAAAGCAGATGCCAACATATAAATGCATCCTTAATGTTAATTTTCTTAAAGGTTTTAGTAAATTTTGTTTCTTCACTGGCAGTCCTCTTAGAAATTTTTGAAAGAAGTTTTCTTCTATAATATCTTTTCAGACTATCCTTTTTTGATCCCTAGGTTGTACCAACAACTTAATGTCAGGTGGTAAAAACATCACTGTGATGTCATCAGAAAATAGGTCAATGGGGTACTTGGAATGTTGTCAAGGAAAAGAACAGCCTTTAGAATTTCAAATGTACTGTACCAGAGCTTTTGGAACAAATTCAGTTGAAAAGCATTCTTTAAATAAAAAAAGAATTCATCCAAGATGACTTCTGGGCTTTGTAGTACAACATTAAAATATACATTTTCAAATGCTCCTGGTTTGGCTAACTTTCCTAGAATAAAAAGGGCAGTGTCTCCAACAGCATTTGAACAAAATACCACAGTGATTCTCACTTCATTCATTTTAAAACCTGTGTAAAATGTTTGTGATTCTGCTGGCATTTTCAATGAAAGAAGTTTAAAATTAAAGCCTATTTCATCCAAACCATAACTTGTTCAGGCACAAGATTTTCTTTCTACATAACATTAAAAATTTCTGAAACAAATCCATTTGCAGAATTCAGATCTGCTGACAATTTCTCATCACAAACATTTAGATAACAAATTCTGTGACACTTTTGCAATCACAAAAACCATTATTTACTGGCTAAAAATTCTCCTGTATTGTTGACTTTCTTGTATAAGTGCACTGTCTTTTTCTTCAAAATCAGTCCACTAAGAGATTTTCCTCTTTGTTATCCTTGCATGAACCACATCCATAATGCATCAACAACTTAATTTTTTAGCTTCTTCATAGTGTAAATAAAATCAGATGATGTTCTCATGCGTGAGAACACTTTCTGATTCTATTTACTAACTGAAGTCTTGGAGATTTCTGGTTTCTCTGCTAATCATCCACTTTACTATTTTGACACCCAGTTTGTAATACATTCATTTTATATGTTCTCCAATATTAATACATTTCAATGCTTTTAGTTTTGTTGAAATGCCGGATATCCATGGATATGGATATCCGGCCGGCACGTCACTAATGAAATGTAACCTAATCAATCAAGACCGACAAGTACTTTATCAGTACCTTCCAAAATAATATGTTTCAATTGATTTCATTTCAATTTTAATTTATATTAATTAATTAATTTTGATTTTATTTTTAATTTTACCTACGGTTTCGGTTTTTGTTTCGATATGAAGAACAGAGTTTTAAAAATTAAATTGTTAATCTGAAGTTAGTCTTGAACAGAAAACAAATTCCAGAAATGGAATTTGTTTTCTGTTCAAGAAAACAAGAAACAAGAAAGGAATTTGTTTTCTGTTCAAGACTAACTTCAAATTAACAATTTAAAAAACAAAAATATGTACACATGAAATGGTTGTAATCCAAACAGTACAGATAGCAAAGACTGACTGAAGTAAAAAAAAAGTTCTGTTACAGTGCATTGTATTCATTCCCAAAATTGACACTAGAAATCTAATTAATGGAAAAAATATCAATAAAAATATGACCAATTACTGGCTGAGAGGGAGTTTACCGCATGCACGTGGACAAACATACACAACGTTCACACTAAGATTCAAGCATTCAAATCTAAGATAACAGTAAAACTTCATAATAAAAATATTGAAATAATCTTCATTAAACTCCTGAAATACAGAATATTATATAACGAAGATAGAAAAACTTATCTGGCAAAACATTACTAGATAATAATAATAAATGCATTAATTGCAAAAAAATGCAAAGATACAATACCACATGATGGTTATTAAATATTTATTCAAGGCTACAAGGTGAAGAAATAGTTTGTTCTATTAATATATCATTCAGCAATTGATCAGCATTCAAAAGAAAAATAATTGCATGAAGAATTAAATTCAACATACATATTATAATCATATAAATAATTTACAAAATATCAAAACAAACTCTTTTACATATTCAATAATGCTTAAATATTCAATCATTCATAAATTATAACTTCAAGAAGGAAGTAATGAAAGAACAGGTAAAAATTTCATTAATACCTCTTATTAATTTCATAAAAATTTACAACAGAATATTTGTGTGTCTTTTATTTTAATGTTTATTCTTTCTTGTACTCGCGAGCTTCGAATTCCATTTCAAAATCTAAACATTTAAAATATTTAAATGTTGAGAATGTTGTACCGTAAGCAGCAATGTTCCGTTGTAATTTCAAAACATTCGTTAGCCTGACAGTGATGATTTTGTATTGCTGAAAGTACTTGCATTATAAGAAATTTTTGCACCGCCTGACAGTGATACCTTGGTTTTCATCAATAATCCGTCTGAAAACAACCAGTGAAATCTGAGGCAATTATTTCCATATGAATCAATGTAAATCCATTAATTTGTTCTAGACACTCCAAAATACATAACAAAACACACTTTATAGAGAATAATGTGTTTATTACTAAAAAAAATAAGAAATTAATATAAAAAACTAAAGAATAAATGAACATTTAACACAGCATTCAAAGGGCTGCTGGCTCTGGAAATTTTCTTTGGTCCCATGATGGAGCTAAAAGGAAGGGAAAGCAATGAAATTGTTTGGCTAGATGGACGAGGTAATGCTCACACGAGAAATGCCGCCACACCGAGCAGGAAAATGTGTGGATCACCCTCTGTTTTCACAAAATTAGCAGGAGGTCACGTAGGCACACCAACCAAATCCGAGATAAATTTTTCGCGAAAAAATCGACGAAAACTGAAACCAACAATAACCGAAGTCAACAAAAACCGAGGTATTACTGTACTTTAAAAATTTAAATAAACATTTTTTAAAAATTCTAAATTTTCAGGATATATATTTCAATTTTTTACAATTTAATTTCTTTTTTTTTTTTTAGATTGATTCTTTAAAGGAAAAATTGAATTTTTTCCTTAAAATTATTCTGGAATTTTCTCTAATAGGTTCAATTTACATATATATGGAATAACATTATACTTTATACAATATATATTACAGTAATACAATTTTCAATAAAATCCAATTTGTAAGAAAAATATAGAAATAATTCGGCTTTTATTTTTTTCTACATTATTTGATAGTATAAGGATTTATAAAGACATTTTATTTATGTAATATTGCTTAAACCATGTGTTTGTGTGTAAAAAAGGTTCCATTCAAAGTTTAAAAACGATTGATTATCTTTAATAAATATTCAATCATTAAAAAATTTTAAATGGGATAAATTCAATCAAAATATAGTTGATTCTTATTATTATTTCGTATTTATCAAGTGAATGTGAATAACCGATTTTTCCCATTGAATATTTAATTCAATAGGAAGATTATTCAACTTACACGTATCACGTATTTTATAAATACGATTTATAATTTACAACGATCGAGATAATTGGTCGATTTTATAAAAGCCTCCAAATTCGACCAATCACCGTCTCGTTTATCAATGAATTACAACTTAAGGTAATGGTCGATTAGAATATAGGTTTTTACATAGAATATTCTAGGCCTAAATAGCATATTGTACTTTATGTACGTATTTAATAGAATCTTCGACGTAATTAATTGAATCGGTCAATGTTAAAAAACGTACCTTTATCGGTGATATTAAAGAAAACGTTGTTTACTTTTCGATCCGACAAATATCTTTACTTCTACTCTTTCCTAAACCTACACGGACTTTCACGCGTCTTCGTTCATGTGGAGTTTTCTGATTAGTCGGCTATATCCGCCGATCCTATTGGCTAATTGATGAGATGACGTATACAGATATTTCAATCTACGGATATATGACAGATGCTACTGTTATTACTGATTTTCGCTGTTCCAACAGAAACCATTGCCGTTCGATTTTCCGGCTCCTAGCTTAATTAATATATTTATATCGGATGAGTTGGGATTTTATATATAAAATAAGCTTTATGTTTTGTTTGAAACAATAACTATTGTTTTAATAAATACAACTCTATAGTAACTTAGTACCCAAAATGTTAATGGGTAATACTTCGGTGCAACATTTTTATATATATATTTTTTAACTTTTCATTAAAATAAACTAAAATTAAAATTCTTGATAATTTTTATGGAATTATTTTCAATCCAGATATTTTAATTTCCTTTTTTCCATTAAATACACAGGCTAATTATTTCTCCGATTTGGCTTCCGGAGTAAGCGGAAAAATGGCGATAACGAAAAAATAAATAATAGATTTAAAGGGTGAAATCTCTCGCTTAAGGTTTCATAAATAAACATATAATATGTATAAATAGGTGATATTGATTTGTAACAAAAGTAAAACTTTATTGGTTTCACTTGATCCCTGTTCAGAATCAAATTATAAAATACTGCACTACGATTTTTTTTGTAACGTTATCAAAAACATTTTTTATTTATTATTTAACAAATAAAATTCTCCAATATTTCATACAGCCTTTAAATATAATTTAAAATATTTTCCTTGAATTTTCGCTAACAAGAACACAATAGTTTCAAATGACATTATAGGCTACGTAGAATAATGTTAAGTCATTCTTGAGTTTTATCTAAATACCAATATTTTTTTTCTAAAATTGTGAATATAACAACGAATAATAAATATTTATAGAACAATGAATAATTTTTTTAGAATTTTCTCTGGAATAATAATAATTTTTTCTAAAATATTCTGAATCAAAACAAAGATATTATATACACTATATTGACAATTAATTAAAAAAAATAAAGAAAAATTAATTGTTGACTTCCGATTAACACTGATACTTTAATATTTTATCAACACAGCCAAAGCTTGTTTTGTAAACTCCAAATAAATTCATTGTTGTTGCGGATACTTAATACATAAACTCATATAGTTTATAAAATAAATTAAATCAAAATTATAAAAAAAAAGTTATATTTATAAACAGTATACAAAGGATGTTTTAAGCATACATTTTCCAATATTTTATTTCAGTCATGATGATAATCGAAAGTCTAAAATGTGTAACAAGTATTTTGAAATATGGCCTATATAGGTCTAATTTATATACGTACATTATTTAACCTATATAGAATCTCTGAAAAACTAAGAAAACTTAAGATTTCGGATATTTTTTTTTCATTATGAATGCAATTTAATTCAATAGAAAATTTGAAAAAAAAAAACATGGCTTTAGGATAACTTATATTTTCTTTAGTTTATCATCATAAATATCGGTAAAGCAGTTATCTTTTTGAAGAAATATTCGTGGGTGGTTTCGGGCATCGTGCCATACCATATACTGTAGTCGACACAAAGAAACAAACTTGTTTTAAAACTGTATTTTCCATTTCTCTTCATCATTAAATGTTATTTCAAAAAGTAGATAGTAGTAGTGAAGGCGGCAACATATCTATAAGATCTCAACTGATGATGAGATGACGATTTAAAAGTTATTTACATTTCATATTTAATGCATATATATATAAATTTCCATCAATTAAAATTACACTTCATTGTTTTATAGATTTCTGCCATTTTTCCGATATTCAATGTTTTGACATACTAATTACATTCATTATAATTACAAATACCTCATTATCTAACCAAATATTTTCTTACTTAATTACTTTCACTCATTTCTTGCTCAAAAGATTTAAATACTTTCACAACATAATTTATCTTAATATTTAGAATATTTGTTTTAATTTTAAATGTATAAAAAAAATTATTTTATTTGGGTCTGTATAACAGTATTTTAAAAATTAAAAATTCAGAACACACATATTTCTAATTTTATAGTTAAAAATAAAACAATTTAATTACAGTTTATAAAATATCTTTCCTATTTGCGTAAGTAGTAGAACTGTGAGTAAACTCGACTCTTTAAACAGTAACTCGATCCTCGCAAAGTAGTAGATCTATATATAGGTCCATATATTTTTTAATTATGTGTAGCATGATATAAGTTAAAAAAAAAGTAAATAAATAAAGTCAGTTTCCATCACAATTATCAAATTAATTTACCATATGTAATTTAATGCCGACAACCGAGTTACTCATAGAATCTATTAAATTATTAAAAATCGTCTTTATTACTTTTTTTTTTATTATTTACTGATATTTTCATCGAAAACTTACACGTTTAGTCCATGCAAAAAAAGTCAAATTCCTTAATATTCTCAGTTACATTTGCTCCTGAGATTTACCTTTATCGTCATCACGTAACGAAAATAGTGAATTGCTCAAGAGATTTGAGGTCATAACTACCGAAAATATCTGGCAATAGACTTAAAAAAAAAACTGTATATTTTTCCTCAAAACTGAGATGATGGAATCTGTTAATATTCTCTTTATAAACTTTCTAAAAACACTAATCGCAACGAAAAAATGATTATATTACCATTTATTAGCAAATTGGGATGCGTTTAAATGATATGGATCATTCTATAATACAGTAGCTATAAAGGGTAGAGGGACTCTCGAGAGAACGAGCTCTAATACTTCCGGTACTGTTAAAAATATACCGTATCTGTTAAAAATGCTAAAATTATGTCCCTAGTTGGGATCCTTCATACGCTAGTTGCATTACCGCTTGAGTTACTTTTGGATGCTAAAATCATATCCCAAAATAGTTTTTGCATTAAATTTTGAACCGATCATCATTATTAATTCATTTAATATTTTAAAAAATCATTTGCTATAAGCCAACATAATCTTTCTAAAGATTCAAAAGCGCAAAGTGGTTCAATCTCCAACAAAGTGATGCAAAGCACACAAAGTGCACTTTGCATCACTTTGTTGATAAATTGTTTATGAATAAATAAAAGGGTTATAATGTAACAAGAGTAGAAAATGATATTTAATAAAAATTAAATAAAAATTATGCCTTTTAAACATTTTGCCGCTCAGTTCGCTAAACATGCGACGTATATTTGCGCTACTCCTACACGTAATACGCAAGTTAAAATTATAAATTAATGATTACAATAAGTCCCATTTAGATGAATGAATAAAATATGTATTTTTATACTTCTAAATATCCACTTCAAAATAACAAGTACCACGAAAAGAATATCACATTTTCAATAGAACAATAAGGTCTTGAAAAAATAATACCGCCAAACTAAAGATCAACTTACAGGTATATTTTTACTATACTTAATTATTATAAAATTAACTTTTTCTCGTTACTTAAGTTTAAAAATGCAAAAGATTCATTTTTTAAAATTTCATACGTCTATAAATTTAAATTTCACGATATCTATACTTTTACGGACGCGTTTTACAATTGGCTAATTTAAATGTCGCGCGTGCAAATTCAAATTTTTGAATTTTTAAAAATAAATGCATACATAACTTTTTTTTCTAAATTCCTACCTTTCTCTCCTCCTTCTCGAAATATATTTTACGAATAATAATAATTATTATTATATAGATCACCTGTTTTAATTCGCATAACTTTTTGCCATCTCAACATAAAATAACGGAAATGAAAACTTGGCGATGAAACGGAGTCAAACCACGTTAGGGTATCTATATTAAGTCAACTTACGCGCACTCTCGTGGTCGAAATTGTAATCAGTAATATCATCAAAAATCGTCTGCTCGAATTTTAAAAATTTTCCTTTATATTTCACTTCAAAAAATTAAAAAAAAATATTTTTAAGATTGCACGTTATATAAATTTAAAGCGCAGAAATATTAACATCGATTCAGATAATTTATAGAACGTCTTAAAAAAATATAATAAAACAAAACATATCAATTTCCGCTATTTTCGGGCTATTTTTATAAAATTTAAGAATTTAAAACTTTCGTAAATTTAAATATTATATTAATTTTCCAAATTATTTTTAACCTTAAAAATTATATATTACATCATAACTAGTTACTCTCCAAAAAAGATCTGGCAAGTTATAACTATACAGAGGTTTCGATTATAGATCATACGTCATTCATTTTTTTTTTAAATAAATAAAATTCATCCGTAACACAAACATTTAAACAAATAAAACGAATCGTTTTCTGTTCGTTTTTATTATAGTTATTAAAACAAAAGTATGGTGAAGGTAAGTAACATCCGAGTTCAGGAAGTCTGTTCATCATCTTCGGCGATGACGTCAAAGCTGACGTCATACATGTATCTGGTAGCTATTGAGGTAATTCAAACGAAGCAATGTGTCCAGAAGAGGATGGCGAATGTGAAGCTATTGATAACGTCTTTATAGTCAAAGAACACGCTTCCTTATCCCCGTGAATTATGACCTTTATCTGGTGTTTAGGAAGAACACTATTTGTGTTTTTATACACAGCAAAACACCAGAAACAAAACTTTAAAAAAAAAAGTTTATTTAGAAAAATACGGATGATTTTTTATTATAAAACGGAAATTTTCTAAGTTTATTTTACACCTTTTCATGGTTTTACAGAGGCATTTAAAGAGGGTAATTTGTTTTGACATAAACAAGACTGTTAACGCATGTAACTTAAAACAATGTGCGCTGTTGATAAAAGAGACAATTGTCATGTAAACTCGTTAAAGAATGATAAAAGACAAACAAGCTAAACAGGAGGAGGGGGAAAAAAAAGAAAATTACTATTGTCACATTGCTTGGCAGCTTAGTAAATCAAAGTTTTAATGTGTTCTGTACAATGTGTCATTGTTTTGGCAAACTGTTTGGATTCTAAATAAACAAGACAGGTTTATCTTTATTTGCCGGATAATTTACCTAACTTCTTTTTTATTTAATTTATTCACATTTTTTCCTATAATTGTTGTTTATAAAGCTAAAAACATTAATGCTTTTTCATCTAGCCATTTTCCACATTTTTGCAAGAAGAATCAATCCTAAAGACCCTGAAAGGAAACATGCACACCTGAAATAGATAATGAGTTATATATATGTTGCCATAAATGTAGAATAATCTAATATTAAATTATAACATAATAAAAAAAATTATAATTAGACCCACCAAAGAAGCATCCTTGTAGATTTTGAATGTAAAAAGACATTGTAGCAAGTGACTAAAATATCTGGATGGCTATGGAAAGCTGTTAAGATATCCTTGGCACTGGAATGATATTTTTTAAAAAAATTACACAAAAATATATATATTTTTAAATAATAATAATAATTGACTTTTAATCTTACAACTAATATATATCAGAATGTTCATTGCATGCAACAACAGATCATTTTGTTAAGGAGATGTTTACTATAAATAAAGCATGAATAAACAAATTTTAAAGTTTCTTAATGGAAATATTATCATTTGAAAACGTTTATAATAATAATAAATAATAATATCATAAACAATATTTTTGGAATGATTAAACAGTATTTTGTATACAAAAATGATGTAACTATTTATTTTAAACACTTCAATTTTAAATTAATGCAAATTTAAGATTTATTAAAGGTGATAAAGCATATTCTTGCATTAAATTTCACAGCCCAAGAGCAAAAAATTGAAGTATAAAAATAGATAAAAACTGAAATCCAAACTGGCATCCTCTAAGCTGAGACCCAAGTATGATAATCATATTTATAGAACTATAATTTCTTTCAATAGATATATATATTTTTTCCTTGATTTTAAATGTATTAATGCTTAAAAATTCATGAACAGACAACCATAAATCATATCAAAGCGTAAAATTCGGTATATATATTATACAATGTACGTCAAACGTAACAGAATATTAATTTTCTATTCTGATCCGAGTCGAATAAAGGAACTCTTGTTGAGTCGGCTTTTGTCCAACTATGGCCAGAATAACAGACAAAATTAGAAAGCAGCAAATGTACCGCCCTGACGGTTTAATGAGCCACTTTTGGCAGCAGACGTCAAACATTGACAGATGGTGTCCTTTCACATTACGTCACAGTAAAATTCCGATGAGTATTTCCCGATCGATCAACGAAAACTCCGTGTTGATTTAATAGAACTTTAAAAAAAAATTTAACAATTCAACAAAATCCAGATACTTTTACGAAAAATAAAAAAATATATATATGTCAAGTCACATAAACGTGTTCTAAATTTATCTCCTTTATATCATCTTCCATCCGACTTCACACACGAGACTAACGAATAACAAAAATCGATTCTTGAATCGATCTTCCGTTGAAAAAATCGATCGTTTCGACGCCTGCTTGCGATTTATGAGTGCAGATTGTTGTGTATTATAACGCAATACGAAATTCATAAATTTCTTTAGGAAAATATGGCATGAAAATCATTCATTTGCATCATTAAACGGCTGAACAACACGAAAGCCATAAATGTGTACCAACAAACAACTCTTTCTAGTGTGTTTAAAACAAAATTTGGCAACATTCATAGAAATTTTGGAGAAATATATTCGATTACATTTCCTAGAGATTGCAATTAGGGTATAAATATATTTAAACAAATGCACAAAAACAGAAGCAATACACACTCGAAACTTTATGGCCATACTTAAATTTAAGTAGGGAGTTTTATCGTCAAGTTACGCTACGCCAATTGCTTCTTGCCCTGTTTATTACCAATAGGGTTTTCAGAGAAATCCATCTTAAACATGAAAAATATCAAAGATGGAAGTAAATCGAGTTACTCGGATACCTAGCAATGTAATAGATTTAATAAAGGATCCACCTGTTACACACTTTTGGCACGAATCCAAACGGTCACCATATGCGGGTCGTTAACGGGTCAAAGACATGCGGGTCATCAGCAAAATTTAATTAAATTGTCGGTTAATATCGGTAGCATTAAACTCGTTCCACGTCACTTTCGTTTATGTCTGTGACGTCAGAATTGCGGGAGGAAGAAGGAAAAAAAAAATTATGACTTGGTTCACAATCGAATTGGTGCAGGAGAGGTCCAGATTAGAAAGGATATTTTGGGAAGATGAGAAGCTCTCCCGACACATTCACCGAATCCATCCACCCACCCACATTGGCATTTCTCTCCTTGATCTTTTGTCGAGTTATTTTTGGTTGGAAACAAATTTTGCAAACTTTGCTTGCTTTTTTTAATCATACACTTGTCACCTTTTCTTTTAAATTACACTTACAAATACAAGTAAAATACTTTAAAAAAAAACAATTACGTAGGTTCGTAATTAATGACACAAAAATCTCACTAATGAAATTAACATTAAAAAATTTTAAATTTTCAAAATCAACCAATCAGAATGACTCGTTTGCTTCTAAAGCGTTTTTCAATTCGAATTTATTTAAATGTTTACAATTTAAAATGATTTTATTATTATTTTTCTCCTGTAATTGTATTATAACTTACCACCAAATATTTCCCACCGCGACTAATGCTGAATTCCGCGAAATGGACATAACATCTACGCAACCGTAACTGGAAAACTGAGTCGCCACCTGTTGAGAAAAATTACAAATATAATCATCATCATCTTCCTCCTCCTCATCATCATTTTTAAAAACATTTACTTATTTTCGTGATAATTTTACAAGAAAAATTCGCTATAACGAGGTCGTGTGAATGAACTAATTACAAATTGCGTTATTTTTGTTTATAATCATCTAGATTTTTGAAAAAATATAGTTTATTTATTAAAAACTATTATACAAATACTATTAAGTAAAAGGATAGAAAAAAAAAAACAATTATTTTCTGAAATTTTGATGGTAATGAGTAATTAATGTCTTTTAGCTTCCAGACAGATTAGGGTGGTACAACATCTGTCAGGCATGACTCAAAAACCATCAGTACAGAAATAAGTAAGTGACAGAAGCAACTAACTGCCAACTCTCAAAATATGTGTTCTGTAAGGAGTTGTTGTCAACGTGATATTCAAATTAACTTCGGTGACAGTTGGGAAGGACAACTATCTGGCAATGGTTTACACTTTAGAATTTATAGTTTGTTATAAGACAGTGGATATTTGAATTATGTTGCAAAGAAACAAGAGGTTTTACATGGCATTTTATGAAAACAAAGAGTTAAACTGTGAATTTTTTGTGTTCTGCAGTTATTTTTTTAATTTTCGTATACAAACAAGAGGTTCTACAGAGTATTTTTTTTCTTTTTATTTCAGCATAAACAAAGGCTTTTATGGGGGATTTTTTTATTTCAGTATATATAAAAAAAATTTCTACAGAGCTTTTGCAGAAATAAAGGACTCAAAATCAAAATATGCCCTGTAAACATGTTTGATTTATGATAAAGTTATCATTTTCACCAAAAAAATATTTTTTTGAGTTAATTTTAAACAAGTTTATGTTGAGAAATAAGATTTTATGCTAAATAAAATATTAAAACTTAATGAGAAGAGTTTTACAGATGTCATAAATCTGAAAAGTTCAGCTGTTATAGAATATCGGCTAATAGGAAATGTAATAATTTAATTATTTTAAATTACAAATATTTAATAATGTAAATTAATTCTACTTGCAACTTTATAATTTAATTATTGTAAAGTAAGAATACTAAATTATATTTAGAATAAATTGATTTTGAAGCAATAATTAAATCGTTGGTTCACAAAAATAGTGACACAACTCAAAAATTTCCAATTTCGAGTTTATTGTAGAAATGTTTAGCACCCTCCCCATATTTTTATGTGGAAGAATGAACACTAATATTTATTTCCAAAGAAGATTTGAAAATTTTAAAAATCCAAGATCATGGCAAAGCCTTGCAGGAAACAAGAAACTTTTAAATGGCTGTCCTGGAAGATCTATTTTTTTGAGTTGTCACTATTCTTGTGCACCAACGAAATGCATACAAAGTTTCAGTAGGAATAATAAATGTGTAGTTGTTCAAGATATTTAAAACCTTTAGAAAATGTTTAATTTTCTATCCTTTTTATTAATTTTGAAGTAAAAAGTTAGTGTATCATTAAAACAAAACATTTTCAATTAAAAATTACATTTTGAAAAGATTAATCATTATTAAAATTATTCTAAAATGCTAAAAATAATCTTGCTTGGATTAAGCAATCAATTTTTTTTTCCAGATTTTTCCACTCTATGGGCACAAAGAGGGCCTTTTTTCTAAACCCATTATTGGCCTACAATGGAGGTTAGCTGGGTGGTGAGGAACAGAGTCTAATAGCTGAGATAGATTACCCATGAAAAATTCCCAAAGAGTTTACTCACCCAGATTTGATCCCAGGTCTCCAGAGCAGTAGACTATTGCCATGATCATCTGCCATCTCATGTTTGTTTATAAATTTGATATTTTGATAAAATATATTTCTTTTTAATTTTATGTCTGATTCAAACTGCTTTGGGCTGTCCATAAATTATGTCTGCATTTTTCTTGAAATTTTTACTCCTTCTCACTCTCTTGTCCCAGTTTTTCCAAGTTTCCATAACCCCCTCTCCTCTTTGGATGTCCAACAAAACTCAACCCCCTTTAAAACCTTTATCACATTATGAGTGATAGATGCCATTAGAAACAAAGCATAAAAGAAATTTTGAAATACACATAAACTATAAAATTTAATGAAATAAATAGATGTCCACTGAAGCACAACCCCTCCCCTTTCCCTACTTGTAACCCTGGACAGCCCCTTTTCTTGAAGTGAATTTTTCTTGAAAACAAGCACTTTCAGGTGATACAATATATCCATCATTAAAAGTCAATGAATTGAATTTACATTTGAAGAGCTTCCTTCCTTAATGATTATGTTTAACATTACATTAAAACAAAGACAAATTTGAAGTTTTATGAATGTATAACAACATTAACAAATAAATTATAGGGTAGAAAAAATCAGTCTCCTAAAATGTTTAGGAGTCTAGAGATTTAATCATGATATTTTATCTTATCTTCAAATCATCAATATGTACAATTTAAATAACAAATAAAGATTAATATATAAATCTATTCTAATTAAATTACAAAATATGTTTCTTTTTTAAAGCATATTCTTACATGTATTTATATTTTTATATATACAGTATATAAAAAATAATAACAACTCTTTCTACCCTGTGGGCACTAAGATGATCTTAAAGCAAGTTCGTTATGGATTCTGCCAGACCTACAATGGGTTAGCCCACCACTCTGGGTATCTGGATTTGATGCCAGGTCTCCAGAGCAGTAGGCTACCACCTTAATTGCTTGGCAATCTGAGTGGCTATTTCTCAAATTATGTTACTGAGCGCGCACAATTTTTTAGCATCTAAGGTGATTTTTGCAGGAAAAGAAGTGGATGAATGTATAGATAATTTGCATCACAGCTGCAATGAGCTAAGCAATCTGTGGACTATATAACTTTGGAAACTACTGTCTACTAATCTAGATCAAAAAGGCTTGACACTTATTTTTTTGAAGCAGTTATGTTCATTGAAACAATACAACCAATCCTACTATAATCACAACTTTACTACAATTAATCACATTGAAACAAGCACAATGGAACAGCAAATGTAGAAAATGAAAATGGTAATTAAGAAAATAAACATTTTTCTAATACACATACATCAAAATTATAAATAGATTATGTTTAGTATTGAAATTATAAAGAATCCTATATTTTAATCACAGTTATTGTAAAATATAGATAATGATTTACAATTGAGAAGGAGTTTCTAGTTTGACAAATATCTGAATTTTAACAATTATATAAATCAAATCTTAAATTTAAAAATTAATAATTTTNAACAATTTAACTAATTGGTATTTGTGCAGAATTACTATTCAACTAACAAGGTACTATTCAATTTTCTTTTCTTAGGATTTATTTAATATAAATAGTAACAAATCAATATACAGTCAGCCCTCTATTGAACAGGTTAAATGGGATGAAGGGAATGTCTGCTATTGACCAAGGTATGTTAAATCTAATATACCTTAAGAACATATATTAATAATGGAATTTATAATGTACATGGTATATTGAAACGTTATTATAATGTTTAAGTATGAATAAAATTTTGTTATAATGTACTGTACATTGCTTCTTCAAAAGTTGTGTCTGTGATGACATTTTAGCATGTTGTTTCATGAATAAAACAAAATTCTAAAGTTTGTCAATTAAATCCAAAGTCCGTTAAATTGTGGGTCTACTGTATTAAAAAGTTATTATTTTGGTTTTAAATGAAAAGATATTGGCAGACAATTGTTAGGATTTTTTAAAAATTATTTATTTAGTTTTTCAAAAACATTGAGTGATATCATTCATACTTATGGCTCCATAAACTATAATTAGCAAATTATGAACTAAAAATAATTCTGTTTGATTTCTTAACTACTGATAGTTTGTAATAACTTAATTATAAACTAAAACTATATTTTTCTATAAACTATACTGTAATCTTATAAAAAATAAAAACTGACAATAAAAAATTTACATCTTTATAAATAAAGAAATGAAAAAGTAATTTAAATAAAAATAAAATGGTAAAAAAAACATTGGTAAAGGTAAAATCCAACATGAAAATTTCACATAATAAACATTTTAAATTTTTTTCAAGTCATTTTCAAGTTATATTCATTCGATAAATTAAATATTTAAATGGAAAAATATGTTAAATTTATACCTAAGTTTATGTTTTCTACACACCAATTATTCTATAAAAGTTCAACTGAGAAATAGAGTGAAGGAGAAACAAGAAGGATCATATGCTTCCATATATTAAATGATAAAAGATACTATAAACTTCTCTAACAAATATTAAATAATCTGAAAAAATTAATGGAAAAAAGTGAAATGTTATTGTAAATAAATAAATAAATCACTGCTAATTTCAGGAAGCCAACTTTTTATTAATTAAAAGAAATGTTTTGGTCAAAATCTCACCATTCTTTGCTTGACATCTTACATTTAACAGTTTAGAATAATGTAGCATAGAAT
Organism: Centruroides sculpturatus; assembly: GCF_000671375.1. NCBI lineage: Eukaryota > Metazoa > Arthropoda > Arachnida > Scorpiones > Buthidae > Centruroides > Centruroides sculpturatus. The sequence goes on from NW_019384331.1 coordinate 890,229, forward strand.
ATGTAAATTAAAACAAATTCAAAATTAATATTCTAAACAGTTAAAGTTTTGAATATTTGAATTTTTTGAAATTAGCAATGCTTAGATATGACTGATTAATTCAATCAATTTCTCTTCTTTCTGCAAGAGATTAATAGCAAAGTTTGCCTGATTATACTTTATTTGTCCTTGAATATGCACAAAATTTTTTTATTTTATTCCATTTTATTTATTTATTTATTTAGATGAACCAACATGAATGCAATTATTATTATATAATATTTAACAAAGCTGAAAGCAAGAAATAAGCTGTTTGCACATTCAAAATTAAATTATCTGTGTTTACCAACATATACAATTATATATACATGTATTCTCCCAGTTGCTGCATATCCAAGGTACACATCTGACATAACCTAAAGACAGCTTTAGAAACTGAAAACAAAATCCTCTTGCTGGATCTTAAAGGTCTTTGGAACTTTCTATTTTAATTAAACAGATCCAGAACATAAATGTTTTTATTAATATTGATAAAAGATAAGAAGCAAACATAATTTTTAAATGTTTCCTAAATAAATATACCTGACATATTTAATTAACATTGCAACTGGTAGTTATATAACTTACAATCTCCTTTAAACAAAATCTATCAATTTGTTAAAAGAAAAACCTATTTAAATCCAAAAAACGTTTAATATATAAACAAACATAAATTTTTTAGTCACTTTTTTCCAAAATTAAAGTAATTATGTAAAAAAATATTGTTTGTTATATCATTAGAGACTGACCATATGTTAAATGACAGGTGTAAACGTCTAAGAAAAAAGAAAAATATAAGCATAGTATATATATTAAAGTTCCTTTGTGGGTAAAGGAATGAAGTGACTGAAATATGCCAAAACCCATCTGGTCCATCTTCAAGGCCGTTCTCAAAATAGATTCATCCAAAACATATCGAAAGGGTGGGAGAAAAATGGCAGTTAAGACGGGACCAAAATAAAACGGCAGAATGTGACATTGCCAGAATGATGAAAATATTTGTTGGCTTTATAAATTTCATTTCTTTTCATAGCGATTTATTTAATGTGCATAATTATTTTAATGTAACACAATGCTTAAAATAACTTAAATTCAAAAAAAGTTAACTATTTTATAAAATATAAGTATAAAAATTAAAATATTTTATTTTTTACTTTATAAAAAAAATTTATATATATATATTTTTTCACAAAATATTAAATTACTTTATATTAACTTATCATAGTTGCAGGTAAATAAAAAAAAATTTATGGAATAATATCAAGTTTTTATGTTTTAAATATGAAAATATGCTGCAAAAAGAAGTTTTGATTTATTTATTTTTTTTTTACATAAAAGCATAAAACTTATGTTTAATTTATGAATATTTTATTAATATTTAATATAATTTTAAGTTAATATTTTAAACTAGCATTAACAGAAAATAAACATTAATTAATTGGTGTACAGTACAATATATGTTAAACAATTCAATTCAATTATCCAATTTGTTTTTCTTAAATAATTTTGGTAATAAATTAAATATATTTTCCTCTCAGGTTCCATTTACTATATAACATTAGGTCCTATTCGTTTTCTCTTTTTGTTTTTAACTTTTTATACCCTGGGACACTAAACATGACATCATAAATTTGATTAGACAACGGAAATGATTAAATATTGATGAAAGCGACCCACCTTCAAATTGAAAAATGGAAAATCAAGAAATTTATTATCCACTAATTATGCATTATGTTTGCACTGTCTGACTCCATTGCCACATAACATATGCGATAAAACAGTTATAAATATGTTGCTGGCTGAGAACTATGTTGTTCTATCTCCACTCAACTGTGTAAGTGTAGAGATATTGAAGTTTGAAAGTTTAAGAGAACTGTTAGGATAATAGACCAAGCAAATTGCACTTTCTTTAGTGGCATCAATAGGAATTTGAGGCAAAACAGAACTAAGTGAAGATGGGATCGAGAACTAGATCAATTAGTAGTAAAATTTTGAGCTCATTTCATTATTTTTTACTATTACCATTATTTCAAGTGGGATTTTGTAGTAGAAACTATAATAGATTCAGGTCTGTTTCAAAGTGTGCATCCACAACTAGTTAATTGGCAAAACAATTTTTTATTCAAATCACAAGATGTAAACAAACACAAAATTTTTTTTTCTCTCTCAAACCCTACATTGTTCTTTCTTTTGAACATACAATACCAAAAAATTCTGTTCCCATAATTACAGAAAACAAATATATATTATTTAATACATTTTGAAATAATTTAACTTATCATTGCTGAACTAAAACATTAAACTACTCAATAAAAATATTTAAAAAATATCATGGATTACTAGAGAAGTCAATTCCCCTATAGTTAGAGATTTCCACATTGTACATCAACAAAATTCAAATTAAATTTTTCAAAAGAATGTTTGAATTCAACTTCCACAAATGTGCATTTTCTTCCTTTTTTATTTCTTTTGTATATTACAACTAGTAACAAGAAATATAAGATTAAAATAAAACCAAAAATTACTTGAAGATTGTTTACTCTAATATCATTTATAAACATGCTTCATTGATAATTTTTCCTACTGGAGAGAGCGTGGTTCAAATTTAATTTTTCTGTTGATTAAGTAAACATCTCTTCAATCCGAAAAAATTCTTCAGTAGACTACCTCACAGCCAAGTCAGGTTATAAAATGCCTTTTATTGTTTTTTTACAGATGCATTTCAAGTTAGGTTAACTTTCGCGCTCCTCTTCAGTGCTGTTTTCTGTTATCTGTTGATTAAGTAAATGTCTCTTCAATCCAAAAACAGCTAACATTAGAAAATTCAGAAAAAATTTAATTTTCCTTTTCTTGACATGCTTGATTCAAGGTTTCTGCAGTGTCTCCAATTTCCAATCTAGACAGAATATTGGCATTCATGTGAACATCCCTTTCTGATGTTATCATTATAACTGTACAATACCAATACCCATTGAATCTGCCATCCACTGAAAACTGAGCCAGACATGCTCCAACAGTTTGATCAGAATTATACAGTTAATTACATTCTGGACTGCTTTGAAAAGAAAAAGAAAAAATCTAAATAGACACTATCTAGTTTCTCGATTTCTGTCTTAACTTTTCTACTTCTTTTAAATGGGAAAGATAATATTCCAGAAAAAGTTTTGCAATGCTATTGTTTTCCAAAATACCACAAAAACAAATAACACCTGCATCCCTTGAAAGTGAAATGGTTTTATTATTAACTGAGTATATAATGTGTATTTTTAACTCCATTTTTAACTAAAATTCAGAAATACTACAGCCACTTTTAAAGAGTCAGCCTTATTTACTTACTGGCTCTCAAGATCTTTTGAGTTTTTTATAAGCCAAAAGACTGAAAATCAATAATGTAATAGCCATAAGACAAAGTTTTTATTGAATTGTGTTATTCTTTTGTATATATTATGAAACTTGAATCTACATTCTGAATAATCTGAAAAAATCTTGAGAATCAGTAAATAAAACTGACTTCTTAAAAAAGGCTATAATGTTTTTAAACTTTAGTTGAAAAACAAGTAGCCAAAGCCATTTTTGGGACAAGACTATGTCTCAGAAACTCAGGGCTTGACTGCACACTTTAATTATTACAAACAGTGATTTCGAGAGAAAATTATCTATATATATAAAAACAAATGTATGTCTGTCTGTCTGTCCTTCATGCATTACTACACCATTTATCTGATTGCCACGAAACTTTGGGAAGTTGTTTAATACACTCCCGCAAAGGTTTCTGGCATAGTACAATACCAAAAAATTCTGTTCCCATAATTACAGAAAACAAATATATATTATTTAATACATTTTGAAATAATTTAACTTATCATTGCTGAACTAAAACATTAAACTACTCAATAAAAATATTTAAAAAATATCATGGATTGCTAGAGAAGTCAATGATAGATAGTGCACATGTATACGAGCATTTCATCATGAGCATTTCAGCATGGTTAGGAGTTGAAACTTGAAATTTGGTACACAGTTAGGGTACATTTGGTACACAGTTAGGGTACTAACAAGGGATTTTTTGAAATCCCCCCGTGTGGAAAGGGACAGGATTAAGACTTCAACAATGGAAGTGTTAAAAGAAAGCAATGTGCAAGATTTACAGGCACAGATGCAGTTTTTTGCATTAATTTGAACATAATTTTAGACCCATCTAAAAATTTTCTAATTAGTCTGGAAACAGGGAAACCTAATTCTTGTATTCTATGAAAACGGGTAAGATTGGCTGTAATGTAATAATCTTAATCTTTGCTATCGTTACTTTTTGCCCAAGCAATGCCGGGCTTATCTGCTAGTTTGAGATAAATTTGGAAAATATATTGAATTTAACCTGAAAATGCTGGGGAAAAAATAAATTTTGAGATAAACATGTTTCAGATTGAAAGGTTCAACTATATAATAAACTTTATGCAATGTTAATTTGTTTTTTTACATTTGGTATGCTACAATACATATACATACCTGAAACAGTTCATTTTTATCTGATAATTGCACTAATTATTTCTAAAAATACAATACAGCATTAATTCAATCATAATTCAACCAAAAGTTAGAAAACTACTGTTCAAAAAAATTAACTTTTGCTTAAAATTGATGCTAACTTAACTCTATCTGAAAATAAATTTACGTTTTTAATTAAATTTGAAATTGAAAAAGTATAGAAACAGCAATTGACCTAGTATTGTTAGATCTAAATTTCAGACTTTTGCCTGTATGTAGATCTAATAATTACATTCTTAACAATATACATTCCTAAATCAAATCTTAATAAAAAAAATTCACAACATTTCTAAAAGTGATCTGATGGATATTATTAGATTAAAAAACGAGAGAGAGCCATGTAAGTCTGAAAAACTTAGTCATCATAAAAAATGTCTATAGAAAATTTTACAGAAACAACATGTAACTGAAGATGTTTTATGTTAACATAAAAGTTTATACAAATGATAAACATTTTGTTATAATGCCATTAAAAAATAAACATAACTCTTATTGAAATTAAGAATTCAACTCTCTAAGAAAACAAAGACAGAAAACTCTTGACATGTTTTTCAATAGAAACTTTCCTTCAACAGGTGTCACTCTGGAAAATTTAAAAATATTGCCAACTATTTGCCAGTTTTAAATTTTTTTTGCCACTTCAAATTATTTATTGTCACATAAGTACTAATTAATGCAGGTGCAGGTAGCCTTATCAGTTTGGAGTCTGGAAAGCAAAAGTAACATATTAAGATGTCAATTACAAAAAAAAAAGAGGGTCTCCAATTTGAACGAAACTTGGTGAGCACGTAGCCTTAAACACAAACAGCTCTTTGTCCAAATAATAGGATCCATTTCTCAAGCATTTCCAAAAATTGGGTCTCTGAAAACTGTTTAGCTTATAAGTCTGGAAGTTTCATGTCTCCTTGTGATGATAGCTGAGTGGATAAGCTGCTAAACACAGGAGGTAGGCAATGTAAGTTTGAAGCTTTGAAATTTTAGTTTAGTTTTTTTTTTATGTGTAACATAATTATTTTATTAATTTACTGTATCATTAACATTATTATTATTATTATTAATTATATTATAAGTCACCATATAATTTTCTCTCAAATGCTTCTAAAGTTTCCAATATCAGCATTGCCACAGTATTAGACATATTTTCTATACTTATAAATTGCAAATGAGTCTGAAACTTTCTCAAGATTGGATTACAAGAATACAAATCAAGACAACTAGGAAAGACATTTGAAAACAATTGTCAAGATTAAATTAAGATATTTTTTAAAATTCTATTAATAAGATTGAAATTCATCATTTCTCTCAATGGTAAAAGATCTAAGGAATAATTGTTTGCTGTACTTAAGCCTTTAAAAAGCCTTCTCTTATTCTCTTCTCTATCCAAATGAAAAAATAACAAGAAAAACCCTGGAAAGCCTCAAGTATATTGTAGAAGCTAGTTAGAGGCAAGTAATTCATTATAAACTTACAAACTTAAGCTAGGATTTCTTATAGAAAACTCTAAACTTTCATAATGGCATCTATATAAACAATTATATATATATATAATTGTTTATAACAGACCAAATAACTATAGTAATATTGTCATAAAGTTGTCATAAAGGAGGATACAAAGTTAGATTAAAATTCTGATTTGCATTAAGTCAAGACCAAAATACAGATCCTAATATTTTGCTGAAAGTTAAAACAAAAACAAAAAAGCATGATTAGAGTATGAAGGTATGAAAATATGATTATGATTTTTCAAGTATATCACCAGATGCCTAATCCTAATTAAATCATTTATGTAATATACATGGATATTTAGATATACATTCGATTCCGTTTAATTGGACCCCTGGTTAATTGGGTCAGCCGTTTTATTGGGCCAAATCTCAAAGAACGGAAACCAAACTAATAAATTAATACATAATTTAATTGCTTAATTAGGACATTAGCAGAAAAGAAATTTAGAAAGTTTTTATATATTTTAGGGATCTTCTGAAAATATGTAGACACTATGTACACTAATGTCACATAGGTCTAACGATTGGCAGAGACAAAGCAATTTTGTCTTTCGCTTGGGCAGTTCAGTTTTTCAGAGGGGGTCACCATAGTGGGACGTATCACATGAGGATCCATCTGAGATGGACCTGAATGAAAGCAACTGATTCTTCTCTGGATTGGACCAGATGATCCCTTTAAAAGCAAAGGGACAAAGATCTCCAGACAATTTCAAGGTCTCTTGACTGAGTTGGTAGACAGCTAGAGTTTCCTTGGAAGGTATTGTGTGCATAATTACATCTAGATTTGACAGCAGCCATCCAATTGTTGAGACCAGCATCCGGAGCTGGCAGATAATATGGATGCTCCTGCTGAAGTGGTCCATCTCCAAGTAAAGTCCTGTGCTCAAAGAAAGACCGCAAGGTGACTTTTGGACGAGTGTCCTTTCTCCCTTTTAGTTAGAACATATTCTAACTAAAAAGGGAAAAAGGAAAAATCGTTTGATCAAAAACTAATCAAACGGTCAACCCTTGTGTACATCACTACTAGTACTGTATTTGGAAACACTAGTGTGATGAGAATCAGTTATCTATTGTCGTGAGTCTGGCAAATTCATAGTAAAAATATTTTCTATATTTTGGTTTAATAAAGCTTTAAAATAGGTACCTAATTATTATTTTTTACCAACTTATTTATTTACCTATGTATTACATATTTTATTTTAGAATTTATTATTAGTTTGTTTAATCAGGGCAGCCACTTAATTGAGCCAAAATAGATTAGTCCTAACATGTCCCAATTAAGCAGAATTGACTGTATATTCATTTATCACTAAAAAATTGTTTATATTAAATATAATTACCTTAAACAGAAAATAGATTGATATAAATTTTTAGAAATTTACATTGTGATGCTATATTTAGTTATAACAAAAGCCTTTTTTTGTATAAAAACAAATTATTGTATATAAAAAATATAACATACCCATGCTGGCCGAAGAACTTTGTTTGAATTTTTAATTTTGACATATAACAGTGGAGGGCAATGAGATGGAGGATCGGGTCCTTCTAAATTCTTAAAAGTAGAAAATAAAAGATAATTTAAGCATACTTTCATTTATATAACAATAGTATATCAATATAAAATGCTAATTAAGTCAGACATTAAAGACAATTTCTTAAAAAAAAACCCAATTTTCTGAAAATGAAAAACTGGAACAATTCAACAACTCAATTATTTAATATAAAAAAGATTTCCAAAATTATTTATGTTCCCATCTTCAGACACATTCTAAACCCCTAAATTTTAGAGTAAATCTGAAACTATTTCAAAAAGTATCTCTAATATAAATCTTACAAACCTTTGAAAATATTTGTACTAAAATTCTTAAATTGCCAAGTTTTAATTTTCAGCTGAACCAGTTTAATGTTTTTCAACCTCTCTCTAGTAGTGGCATCCCAACTTAGAAATTTTTCATGTGGCACCCCTACTTCTTTATCAACAGCACTTTTTATATTTTTAATAATACACTTAAGAAGTGTTATGACACTGTTCAGCATTATTTTGCAGCACTACTGAAGTGTAATTGTGACATCCTAGTGCATTGCAGCATTCTATTTGAAAATCATCAAGCTAATTATTTAAGTTTTAATGCTCTTATCACATATATAATACCTTGTGTAAAGGTTAAATACTCGTTTACAAGTACTGGTACAATATATAATAGACTCACAACAACCTTTAAGTGACCAGTAAAATATTTAATTGAAAAACAAAGTTTTCGACCGTATTTTTCAGTATTTTTTCAATTAAATATTTTACTGGTCACTTAAAGATTGTTGTGAATCTATTACATATATAATAACTTTATTTATATAATAATTTTTAAAAAGTCTTTTAATTGTATATTTTTTAATAGTTAATTTTTAAATTTGATGGACAAATATGAGTGGCTGGATGGAAAAGACAGTTAGGCCATCAACCTACTGCCTGAGAGTCTCAGAATCAAATCAGGTGAGCAATCCCAGGAATTTTTCAGAGAGGAAGTCTGTCAGGATATGTCAGGCTCTGTCTCTCATCATCTGGCCACTCATTGTTGGTCTTGTCAAACTCACATTTTCATTATTCTTCCAACATCATTTTCATTACTCTTCCAACATCTGACAGGCTAGCTTATAGAAAAATATGTGATCGAGTGATGTAGGCATTAGTTAACTTCCATGTTGTGTGTGGCTCTACCCTCTCTTCTTGAATTTTCCATCTTTTCTTTCTTTATCTATGCAGCAAACACTGCAACATCCACAAAACCAATTTATTGCAGTACATTCTGTTGTGTTTTTATACAATATTCATTATTTTTAAGTATTATTTAAAACCATGTAACAAAAAAATTGCAGTATTTTGGGCATCTGGAACAGATTAATGGCATTTCAATTCATTTCAATGGGAAAAATTGATTTGACATACAAGTAATTTGAGTTACGAATTTCATTACAGAACGAATTAAACTCATAAGTCAAGGCTGTATTTCAATTTATAATCCAAATTGATAAATAAATAAATATTCAAAATCTTTAAAGGCTTTTGTTTTTGTTTACTTAAATAAATCCAGAATAATATAAGCTTTGATATAAAATAATAAATTTAAAAATTAAATATTTTAAACACTTACCTACTGTAAAATATTTACTAATATATCCTTATATTTTCACATTTTATATTTATTACCTGAGCTTTTGACATTTAATGTTTATATCAATTAACTACAGAATATTCTGTATATCCTTATTTTATTAAAGTGGTGTAGATGATTACGAAGTAACTATTGTATTGCTACAACTTTAATAAATAAATTTATTTCATTATAATTCATATTCCTGTACATCAGCATTATTAAAGTTTTATTAAGTCAAAGCTCTTCTGGTTTTGAAACTTTGACTTTTAAACTTTGCTCGGTAATATTATAAAATGAGAAATTTGGCATCGTTTCAGATTTTGTTATGTTTGAAAATTTAAAAAACAAACAAAAATTTGAATTTTAAATTTTAATATAATTTATTATAATTCTATATCTAATTTTACAATAATTTAAAGTAATCTGACTAAAATTTCTTAACTATCAATGTATATGTCTCTTGTTTATATCTGCATTTTTGCAATATTTTATTCAATATTATTTTTACAGTATAATTTATATAATATACAAGGATTTCAAATAAATTATTTCTCAATATAAAAACATTTTATGATAAAATATAAAATTAGCATAAAGCAGTTCAAGTTGATTAACTAATAAAACAAAGAAAATTTGTGTTTTATATTAATAATATAAAACACAAGTTTTATATTATTATTATTATTATTAATTTTTAAATAAAAATTGCTATTAAATTAATAAATATATTGTTGTATACATCAAAATAAAAAATAAATTACTTCTAAATTTATTAAATTTATAAATCTAGTTCTTTGGAAATTTTGTTTATGTAAATTTATTAATACTGATATTTTTAGTTTTGTTCATTGTTAAAAAAAAGAAAAAAATTACACTCAAAGAAGATTTTATATTAGTACAACACACGCTAATGACTCAATATAATGTATTCTGATACAGTAGAATACAGACAATGTGGATTCCTAAGTTAAACTGGCAGTCAATAGTGTAGCTTGAAATCAATTGGCTCAGTACTTGATTGCTTGCTGTTCTCTCAATTAGTTGCTTGCTCCTTGAAACCTAGCACAAAATTGCAATTGAAAACTTATCACACAGGAACACTCCTCTTGATGGAAAAAGTGGATTTTTATTTTCTATTTTTTACAAAGGATATGCATTTCAGGCCCTATGCCCTTCTTTAGTCTTTATTATGTATGATGGTAAAACTAAAAATATAACTAATGGTGACTACTGGAATAACTAATTGTTAAAAATGTGGGATCAAACAAGTAAAACTGTAAAAATAAAAAATTTTGGTTAAAACGTAGAAAAAATTGACCAATAAAGGGAGTAAAAACAAAAAATTTTTAAAACTAATAAAAATTGGTTTAAAAAAATGTAAAGGGTTTCACTGTATGTTTATTAGGAAGTCTGATTATTATATTATATATTGTTTAAAAATTTGCTGTACCATATAACAATCAGACTTCTTATAAACATACATTTAAGTCCTTTACACTTTTTTTAAACCAATTTTTTTTGTGTTAAAAATTTTTTGTTTTTACTCCCTTTATTGATCAATTTTTTTCTACGTTTTAACCAAAACTTTTTATTTTTACAGTTTTACTTGTTCTATCCCACATTTTTAACAATTAGTTATTCCAGTAGTTACCATTAGTTATATTTTTAGTTTTACCATTATACATAATAAGGACTGAAGAGGGGCATAAGGCCTGAAATGCATATCTTTTGTAAAAAATAGAAAATAAAAATCCATTTTTTCCTTCAAGAAGAGTGTTCCTGTGTGATAAGTTCTCAATAGCAATTTTATGCTAGGTTCCAAGGAACATACAATCAATTGGCTCAATTTATAATATTTTGCTGGCTGTGCCTATACTTTGAACTTGCCACTGTGCAAACAAAACTAAACTCTTGGGTGTCTTTCTAAGAAAAAAAGCAGAACAAAAGAGATAGTAAAAGGTGTTCAAGTAATTAAATATAGGACACTTCCATGTTGTGGCTTATTGACAGCAATTTGTTAAATTTCAGATATACTCGCTAGTACAGTCAACAGTTTACAACNATAGTAAAAGGTGTTCAAGTAATTAAATATAGGACACTTCCATGTTGTGGCTTATTGACAGCAATTTGTTAAATTTCAGATATACTCGCTAGTACTTTCAACAGTTTACAACCGTCATCTTCAGGAGAAATCAAATACCTTTGCTTTCAAATTGACAGTTTTTAATGGACTTTTCAAATTACGTAATGCACGTGGTTGGAATATAGAACAAAACAATAAAAATTGAATAAATAAATATTTTTAAAGAAACGTGCTGTAATAATTTGAACTCCCCAAAACATATAAATAATAAGTAATGGTACCATGCATGGTCATAGAATAAAATCAGATCACAAAATTATTACTTGGATTGTTTAAATAAAGTTATCCATAGCTGTGGAATTTCCAATGTCAGCGCATTACATGGCAAAGCAGCAGATATGTAAAGGTTCTCCCATATGAATATTTGCCTACGATCTTTGCAATGCTTAAGAAATAACAGATCAGCTACAGAATTAGCAAAAAAGCTTCTAGACCAAGATTATCTTCCACTTTGGAACCATGTTAAATTACATTAAATATTCAAATTATTACAGCATGTTTCTTTAAAAATATTTATTTATTCAATTTTTATTGTTTTGTTCTATATTCCAACCACATGCATTACGTAATTTGAAAAGTCCGTTAAAAGCTGTCAATTCGAAAGCAAAGGTATTCGATTTCGCCTGAAGACAATGGTTGTAAACTGTTGAAAGTACTAGCGAGTATATCTGAAATTTAACAAATTGCTGTCAATAACACAACAACACGGAAGTGTCCTATATTTAATTTCTAAATGCTGGCGTGAAGTGAACTATATTTTCATTCAGTGGTTCAAGTAGGGTGAATAGTAAATGGTAAACAGTGGTTGCAAACTGACAAGGTTTATTTAAGTAGCTGGCAGTGAGAGTTCCTCCTTACAATGTGGCCTCATATGCAATACAATGCAGTTGAAATTTTTTGAATCACAAAGAATATTGTTATATTAAGTTGTTAGCAAATTTACAGATTTATCAATGATAGGTTCTATGTAAAACACAGTATTGAACTTTTCTTCATAAAAAAATGTATTTTATTGTTTTACTTCTAAAATTAGAATAGAGAATACATGAAAATAACCTTTGAAAGAACACTATTTCAAATTCTTCACATGCAAAATGTCTCAAAATAAATAAAACACTTTAAATTAATTAAAAGTATTATTTATCAATACAAACATTTTCAAAGCCTTTGAATTTCATCCTCAAATGTCATATTCTGAAACTAAAACATTTGAGACATTTCAGGATGAAACTCAAAGGCTTTGAAAATGTTTGTATTGATAAATAATACCTTTAATTAATTTAAAATGTTTTATTTATTTGAGACAAATATATTCAACTAATAAAAGTAACAATTGAAAAGTACTTTAAAAAATTTAAGAAATGTTAATGAAGAGTATAATAACTTATAAAATGTTTCTAGTCATTGAGAATTTGTCAACAGTAGTATAAATTTTTAAAAATCAGAAAGTTATTCTTTGTAAATTTATATAAATATTTTTAAGCTCTTCACTTTCTCTCTTCTATTTTAATTAATATAACATTACTAACTGATTATAAACTATAAACTTTGTAAAACACACTCCAATTGTAAAAAATATTAGCAAGAAATTGATAACATTTAAAAATTATGAGTACTTTATTCTCTCTTTTATCAATTTCTTGTTAATGCTTACGGTATATATGACCATAATATACAAAGTTTATTGCTACTGTATTTGCTTGTACAGTACTTTATTACTAGCTACTATCTATACTTACCATATGCTGAATTCTTCCTCTAATTATGTTAATTCTATTTTTGAAATGTTCAATTCCTTTCTTATGTTGATTCCAACTAACAGGCTGAGCACTGTAAGCACTAATTATTAAAAACAAAATTAAATATATATTAGTAATAGAGATTTTAATACATTGATTTTTGAAGTTTTAATTTTTCAATAATTTAAATTTAAAAACTCTACCATAAATTTGTAAAATATTATGGTTTTAATATATAAGGTACATAAGAACAAAAATATCTTTTGTACACTGTAAAATAAGATCAACTGTATAAGTACTCTAATGTGCAATTATGGAGGAAATTAAAATCTTTGAGCATGAATTTTACATAAATAATATTGCAAAACAGTAATTTTTTGTACAGAAGAAAAACCAAAAGTCCTTATTCTTTTATGCCTGTTTTAACAAAAAAATTTGAGCATTTCTAAGTTATAGTTCTTCTAACTTTAGTTTCGATAATACAAAACATAAAAGAAGTATTATATTAGTTTTGTGAAAGATTCACTAATCATTATAAACTAGTTAATAATTTCAATCATATGGCAGGATGCTGAGGAGATAAAATCAGTCTGTTGCTCTAGGAAGCTCAGGTTTGAGTTGGATTAGCTTAGGAAATTTCATGGGTGTGTTGACTCAAACATGCTTGAACCTGTCCTTTACCATTCAATTCACCCCATTGTGAACCTGGCCAAACATATAATGAATATAACTAAAAAAGGCTTCGCAGGTACTAAAAATGCTAAATACTCACAGAAGTACCTGACCAGTCAAATTATTCATAAAAATTTCTAAAGATTCCACATGGACCAAGATATAGGATCCAACTCAGATCTCCAGAAATTATATATGTACTATTATGATGGAAGCATAGCTACAAAACATATAAAGCAGTAGACTATATGAAAAGATCTCCACTGTCTATTGGCATTAAACAATTTTATTACTTATAATATCACCATATACACTTTCAACATTTTATAAATATCATCTTCAGGTGAAGAAGAGACCATAATTTAAGAACAGTAAAATAAATTTTAAATTCAAATGTTAAAACCACTTTGAAGTGATTGATGAATATACCTGTCAAGGGCGATCACATGGCACTGGAGAATGATGTCGATATCCGCAAAAAAATTTTAGCCAAAAATTACCGCAAAAAAAAATTCACATAAAAAGGAATTATGTGACAATAAAGAAAGATTTTTTCTTTATGATATAACTGTTTAAAAATTTTTTTCCCGAAACGGAAATGAGAAAAATGTTTGAGAAAATTCCTAAAAAATTTCCCATATTTATTCTCCACTACATTGTGATAGTGTCATATCTGATTAACCCTCTATACAAAGGTTAACTATTCAAATATAAATTCAAATTTTAAAAACTTTGAATTTATATTTTTAAGTTATATCTATACTAATACGAGGCGTGTTTTTAAAGTAAGTACCGTTTTAATATAACGCCGCTGGAGCGCTGCAGTCGGCACTTAGCGCATGCGCACTGTGTACCTACATCTGTTGGGAAGCCACAAACGCCATTACGGAGCCAGTCGACTGTGTTTACTGTTGTTTGTGTGTTATTGAAATGCCGCCGCTCATTGAGAATCCCGCCGACAGCGAAGTGCGTGCCGTTATTCGTTTTCTCAGTGCTAAAGGCTCGAAAGCGGCTGAAATTCATTGCCAAATCAGTGAAGTTTATGGTGAAAGCGTTATGAGTGAAGGAATGATACGAAAATGGGTTAGGGCCTTTAGTAATGGCCGCACAAACATTCACGATGAGGAACGAAGTGGGCGACCTTCAGTCATTATCGACGATTTGATTGAAAAAGTGGACTGTAGAGTGAAAGAGAACAGACGATTCACGATTTCATCTTTATCTAAAGAGTTTCCTGCAGTTTCAAGAAGTGTTCTCTATGAAATTGTGACCGGACGATTAAATTATCGGAAGTTGTGTTCCCGTTGGGTGCCGAAAATGTTGACGGAGGAGCACAAAACCAAACGTTTGGCCAGTGCATTGACTTTTCTTGAGCGCTACAGTGACGAAGGAGATGATTTTTTAAGTCGTATTGTTACAGGCGATGAAACGTGGGTAGCCTACGTTACACCGGAATCAAAGCAACAATCCATGGAATGGCGACATTCATCATCTCCAAGGAAAGTCAAGTTCAAGCAAACAATTTC